>NC_135092.1:21302500-21392500 GCF_051107435.1 Chaetodon auriga
CAGATCTCTGCTGCTCACCCAGTCCTGCATTTCTGTCCTCTCCTACTTCATGTCTCCACAAAAAACACCAAAGATTTCAATATATGTGTGTATTTCAGAATCAGCTTTACAGGCCAAGTACGTGTACGAGCTCAATATACAGGACGACAGAAAGAGACATGCAGTGAAAAACAAACAAAGCAGCACAAAGACCATACGATGCATGCTAATATTTAGCAGGCATAATGTTTACCATATTTAGCATCTTACTTTAGCATGATAGCATGCTAATGCTAAGCCAAAGTGCAGAACAAATTGAAAAACCTGATGATGGCGCTCGAGGGAAAGTGCAATCAAGTTATTCACATTGAAATCGGTTTAAAAAGCGTTACTCGTGTGCACATGCTGCACCACTAATGCCCAAAATACTGCATGTAAATGAGGTCCAGGTTATACTTTAGAGATTTATCGACGTCGTTAACATTAATAAACATCAACACCGCTGAGCTCAATCGATCACAAGATTTTAAAAACCTGAACACTGACTTTGTGTGATTTATCTCTCAGTCAATCAACACAAACTCTTCATTCATTTAATCTAATGTGACTGGTCCTCGAACGCAGCAAACAGTCTGAGACACTGAACTAAAATCCTTAATAATTTATGCTATAATGCAAATATAACATTATTAATATGGTAAAAATGTAAGCTATGTACCAGACATGATTTTTAAAATGAGCTGTCCGAATGAATAATGCATCGCATGAAGCTGGTTAATAAATGTTTTAATAATCTGTCCACTTTCAAAATCTATTAGCGTAACACACATGAACGCGGCTGAAAGCTTCTGTTCACATCACAGACAGAGTTTAGTTTTACTCATATTTGTACTTTCTGAAGAAATATCCAGCTGACTGAGAACATAATCTTCATCAGCACAACTTAATTATTAATGCAAACGAGTTGGACGTAAACATCACTTCTAGGAAACAGGGTTAAGGAGAACAAGAGAGTCACAGCTGGATGTTTTGTAAGCACTGGACGAGGTTCGTGTCTGGAAACAAAACTGAACCTGTGACGTAATTAGAAAGTATTTCACAATTACAGTATGCGACCAAATCAAAATATACACAGTAAATACTCCTTTATTTCCAAGCTTGCAACCTGAAAACTACTCACTGCTGTACTTGGCACCGGTTAGCAGTGGTGAGAGTAACACGTTACTCTGCTGCTGTAAATCCACACAAATTACTTTATCAAATTAAATAACGTAATTACAACTACTGTAATTTAAAGGGGTTCATTACTCATTCCTCTTGTCTCAGGTGAGAACAGTGGACGGCAGCAGAGGACAGAAGACAAACGCAGCCTTTTCTCTGGATTTAACAAACTTGGGTTCATTAATTAGAATTATTTATTATCTACTGTAACAAAGCTCGTTAACACCGACATCCAGCATCTTCTTGGTGTTCGCCAACCAAATCCTGCTGTCGCATACAACACGATACAAATGTAGCCAACAGGTGGGAGCGCTGCTCATTGCTGCCTCCTGGTGGTCGGGAGCATTACTAACCGCTAACACTGTATTAGCAGATAATGGGCACAACGATAGATAAAATCTAACAGCACGGAAACACAATTCACTTTCCCAAACATATAATTACTTTTACATGAAGTAATTGGTGAAGTAATTCAGTTACTTTTGAGAGCTGTAACTGTTGGTGTGGTAATTTTGGGATCATAAACCTGACATACATGTTCTTCAGTAATAATAATGGCATCATAAAATGCTACCAGACGATTCGTACATGACAGAGAGTGCACATCCATGTGGATGTGTCTCAAATTGCTCTGAGGCTAAAACATCATCTGCATCTGATTGAACTCTGGAGTTTAATTCTTGTTTTTTTCCAGAATACTTGGTAGAGTCAGATATTTCCCTCGGGAGCTGGTGGACACCAAAAACGGAGCTAAAAGAGAGAGAATATTGGACTTAGATTCATCAGGTGGCCAGAAGCACGTCGGAGAGGTGTTTACAGCTGTGCTGTCCTGAAGTGGCTAAAAACATCAGTTAATGCAGGTTTAAAAAGGATTTTCTTCTCTCTCTGATTGTTGAATATTTTATGGTTGAGAAAAAGATTTGAATCCAAGTTGTCAGATGCTTTAAAGGCTTCAAACTTGTTCTTAATCCAAACTTCTTAAATTCTGCTTATTCTTTTAGTTGACTTAAATGGTTAAATAATTTTATATATTGTACGACAGCCAGTTCTTCTTATATTTTGGCCACATTTGCTTAATTATCAAGTAATAGTAGTAAATCTTTTTCTTTCTTTTCTTGATTAATCGATTAATTGTTTGGTCAGAAAATAGTGGGAAAAAAGTCCTGACTTATTAAAAGTCAAGATGAAACCCAAAGATATTCATTTTGTCACCATTTAAAACAGAAAAGTTGAAAATCCTCACAAAATAAGAGCTGGAACCATCAAGCCACTGTTTTTGGAGGAAAATTGAATTAAATTTCTCTCAACAAACTAAATGATTAATTGATTAATTGCTTCAGCTCGACTTCACGGTTCAACTCCAGAGCAGCTGTGTTTCTTAAAGGTTCACCTCTTGATTTATCTTTGGATTTCCTTATTCTGTGTGGAAATAGTAGGTTAAAAACAGGGACAGAGGATGGGATGGAGGGAGGAAAAAAACTGACCCAGAACCTCTGGGCATGTCAAGCAGCAATTTAAATTAATTTGAGACTCAAATACGTCTCCGAGCCCATCATTTAACTCTCATTATCATTTATGTTCTTTTCAATTACACGTCGGAGTTTCAAACTGTTATCAAAGTGCAACCTCGTCTCCTAAAAGTTAATCAGAAAGTTTCAGAAAGAGTTTTTCCTGCTAGGTTTCCCGCCTCGTCTCAGCGTGCAGAAAGCCCCCCGAAGATGTCGTCACCCTGCTCCTCGGAGTGCTCGCCGAAGACAGCGTGGGCGTTTTAAGTGTGTGTGCGTCCCACCTGATCTCATCCAGCGGGTTTGCTGTGGTGAAATTGATCCCTGTGGTGGATACGCTGACAGGCCCGAGGAGCCAGTGTTCAAATGAATTAGGAAGAAGAGAAGAAGACAGCGAGGGCTTTCTGTTTGTTCTGCCTCTAAATAATACAGCACGATGACAGCCAGCAAACAAAAGCGTTTGTGTAGCGAGGAGCGATACTGGGGATAGGATATAACACAGAGGAATGCTTAAATTACAGATGAGAATGGAAACATCTTTTTTTGTGTTTTGTTGTCTGTTAAACATTGATGGGAGCCAAACCAGCGGGGACGGAGGCAGCCGGGAAGCTACAAAGCTCAGTGCTTGACCAGTAAAGGAACTGGAAGCCTGCGAGCAGTAAACTGGAGCTCTGGGCTCCCAGATGGACGCCCTTATTTTTAATATTTGCCAGCATAAAATATCTTCTAACTTTTTTCTTTAACACTTAATTGCATTGCTTCAGGGTGAAAAAAATGACAGCCTTGTGATTGTATCCAAATTCCCTGAATGTGATTAAACATAAATGTGTAAAGTGTCGGTGGGGAGATTTAGCCCTGAATAATTGACAATGCTGTATTATATTGCTGTAGGAATTATTCTGCCTTAAAATGCTCATTTCAGTCTGCATGTGTTTTTTAACATTCATGCATCTGAAAAATAATTGAAGGGCCTGCGCACTGCTGAATATTTCATCCCCCTCTGCCTCTTTTTCCAAATTTTCACAGGCTGAACGATGGCTTTTGCACCCAAAAAAAGAAGGATATGAATTTTTCAGGCATTTTAAATAATTAAGCCCAAAGTGTTTGGGGCGGCGAAGCCCTGATAAACTAATCTGAGACGGAGGAGAGAGAAAAAGGTCTGAAAGGGACATTAGAAATTTATTATTTTATCAGCAGCTATTTATTATTAACATAGAGAGATCCCATTAGCATTCATAGACAAAGGGACTCCTGGGAGGATGCCCTGTGGAGCTCAAGGTGATACATTAAAAGGAGAAGTTAAAGGGGGGAAAGTATCCGCTTTGGCCACTGATCTGCATATCAGACAGCGTCTTTCAGTCAGTGGAGTCAGCTGCATTTCCTCATTTTCTGAGGTGGATTTTGTGAGTGGATGGCAGATTTAGGACACGAAAATGGATCGTTCTGACTTCACAGTCTTGTGCTAAATACTTGGTGTTAGGGTCTTGCAGGAAATGCAGCATCAGGGCTAGAGAGTAATTTTTCTGGCAGTTTGGGAGACTTAGCAACCTGGGAGAGTTTTCCAGATATTAAAAATTGCTATTATCCATATTTTTAGCCACAATGGAGACGTTGCTGCGATATTAAAAACGACTGATTGGGTTGTCACATTGATGATTTTGTGGTCATCATATTTGATGGATTGCTATGAAATTTGGTTCCTGTCCCCCTCAGGATGAATCGTAAACACTTAAATGAACTTCTCGTCTCCAGCACCATCATCAGGTCAAACTTTTTATATCCATCACTTTGGTTTATGACCAAATATCTGCAAAACCAACAACATGTGTTCAGTGCTAATAATCAACTGATAGCATGTTAACAAACTAAACTAACATGGTAAACATTATACCAGCTTACTATTAGCATTTTAGCATTGTCATTGAGAGCATGTTAGCATTTAGCTGATAGCACCACTGTGCTAGTATCACAGAGCCTCTCGCGTTGATGTCTTGTTTCAAAGAAGGCAGCGAATGAACCAGGAAACGTTTGCTGATCGTCTCTTAAACTCGCTAACATGTTCGTTCTTTCTTATTTCACCTCACATAAGCTACATGCTAACAAATCTTTTAGCAGCTATCCACACACCAGTTTCAATTTCAACAGCTGTACTTTGTGTTTAGTGCTAATTAGCAAATATTAGCATGCTAACCAGCCAAACTAACATGGTAAATATTATACCTGCTTAACATTAGCATGTTAACATTATCACTGAGGGCATGTTAGCATAGTGATAGCATGCTAACCAGCTAAGCTAACATGGTAAACAGTACACCTGCCAAGTATCAGAGCGAGGTGATGCGGTTTAAAGAGCAAAGGTTCTCTTCCACGGAGTCGGCCATGTTGCACTGCCATGTTTCTACAGTAACCCAGAAAGGACAAACAGAATAGTTCTGCAGAGAGCTTTTTGCAATTTTAGCCACCATAGGGGAGGGTGAAGCAAAGGCTGTTCATTTGGTTGCAGTCTGCAGCCTCACTGCTGTCCTTTAACCCTTCATGCTGGGATATGAATTTTACAGAAACCATGATTGAACAAATATGACAACTCCAGGTGATGAAACTTTTATTTTGAGACCTTCCTCATGGAGTCTGGTCAGACTTTTCTTGTGGTGGTGGGCAGGTGGATGTGTTTGGCGGGGCTGGGGGGGGGGGGGGGGCTGGACTCTTTGAAGCCTTTGAGATCTGTCAGAATGTACAAAGACTGAGGAAAGTCAAGCGTGACCAGACAGAAAGGTGTGTAAGACAAAAAAATAAATCAAATAAATAAATAAAAAGATCCAATATCTGTCTGCTTGATGTGAGAGAGCACCTACATCGATGGGTGGAGGAGTCCCCCCCTCCTCTCTCAAATCCCACAAGAGAGGTGGAGAACAGCTGAGAAAGACATTCAAACACACCCCCATCTCAGCCAACACACACACACACACACACACACACACACACACACACACACACACACACACACACACACACACGCTGCATGGCCTTTATGAAAATATCCCAAATTTAATCAGGATCTGCAAATTTCATGAGCAGGCCGTCCTCCTCCTGAATTTCTTAACGGGGTGTCAAACCAATCTCGGCTGTGACATCTGACATCTGAGCACTGAATCAGAAAATCACTCATTCCAGACTGAAACCGACTTCTCTCTCTGATTAGCAAACCTGTTCTTATCTCACACCTTCACCGCCGCTGTGCTCATACTGTGACCTCTCTCTGTGTCCAGCCCCGAAATCTCATTATACTTGAAATTTGAGGGGAAAATGTAACAGCAGAGGATTGCCTATTATCGTCTGGTACTGGGAGAAAAATCGAAAAGAGGAAAAAAGATTGCGGCCATGCTAGCCGCTCTGTGAAGCTGGACTCATTCGCACTGCTGCTTGGAGCCAAATGCTAATGTGTGCATGCTAACAAGCAGAATGTTTCTCATTCTCACCTTTTCAGTTTAGCGTGTTAGCATCATATATGCTGCACACGTGAGGCTGCTGCGACAGCTTGAATCAAAAGGCTTCTTTAAATTCACAGATCTGTTCCTTAAACTGGACTTCCTGGATCTGATTTCAGATCAGTGAGCGGATCAGTACAGTTATCAGGATTTAACATCTGAGAGCTACGAAGTTTTGAACCAAACCATCTGTAAATGTGGAGATTTTTCACAGGATAAGTGAAAACTTCGACCTGCTGCTGTGACGTCACAGTCTTCCAGCTCCTTACCTGCTGCCACTCTCCCTCATCTGCACACCTGCTCAGCCTGCACCCTTCACCACTCGGCCACGCCCACCTGCCCCATCACCTGAGACTCAGCTCCAATCAGAGCAGTACTTAAACGCCTCTCCCACTCTCACCCACTGCCAGATTCATCAAGGATTCATCCTCTGGAAACCATGAATGTCATCTGTCTTTTTACTTAAAACCGCTAAAATAAACCTCATGGTGGTGCGAGAGGAAAAAAAAATCAGGTGATCACCTCAGTCACTAGGATTCATCCTCTGGGGACCATGAATATTTGTACCAGGTTTCATTACAATCCATCCAATAATCGACGAGATCTGATGCTAAAAAACATGTGACTCAAGCTGCAGTTTGATGACCAGTATCTCTCAGCCAATAGGAAACCAGTGTGAGGGACAAAACCAACAACCAAACCAACCAACCAATGACAACATGTATGTTCCTGACTGCTTTGTTGGAGGGAAAATAGAGATTAAAAGAGGACATCAGAGAAAACACTTTCACGAACTCAAAGAATCCATTTTTCTCTATTTTCTGTATAATTTTGGAGGCGGGGGAATCTTCGGAGTCCCTTCCTTCGACCTGCGCCGTGCAGGCGGTGCAGAGGATGCTGGGTAATGTCGGTGGATGTGCGCCTGGAGTGATGGAGCTCCTCTGTGACCAAATACTCATCTCTCCTCTCACCCAAAAGAACCCATTAATATTTCAAATTAATGCAAATAGCCTTAAATGATGAATAATTGCCCCCATATCAAAATTCAATTACTGTTAAACACTGACGAATCGCTGATTGAAAATTATGAATAATTTCTTTGACAGACTAAGAGGCAGCGAGAGGTAAAATGTGAGAACAAAAGAAGGATTTCACAAAGCGCATTGTGAGCGTGGACGTTTCATTACACACCTGGAACTTTACCTGCACACACACACATTTTAGAAATTTAACCTCTTCAAACTTACTCATTCACTGCTTTTCTAGCAAAGTCAAATGCTGTATTTTAATATGATACATGTAAAAAAAAAAAAAAAAAAACACTAAAAAAACCCCCACACAGACCCAGTGAGGGCGGGTTTGTACAAGTATAAATACACACAAATACTGCTTTGTTCCCAGTTCCTCTCTTATTCTACATGTATATGAAACACAAGAAGAGTTACAGGTTAGACTGAGAGGTTCTTTTTCTTTTTCAGCCACGTCTCTTATTCATTTTTCACCTGAATGTTTGTATTCATCAGTGTTTTTTGTCTCTTTTTTTCCTTCCAGATGTTCAGCGACAGCTCTGACGTTTGTTCCCTGTTTGTCTGTTCATCAGAGAACGAATGAGGATCTGTTTAAAGACATGAAGAAATCTGGGTTTGGAGTATTTTCTTGTGTTTTTGTACAGGTAATTTTGAGTTGATGCACAAGCGTGTGCCTCTGGATGATTACCAAACCGTAATTTAGCCTTAAACCAGATTGACGTGACCATAACACATACTCTTAAATACTAATAAATACTCAGTTCTCTGAACTGAGTTAGTGGCAGTCTGTGAACATGTTCACACCTCATAATATAATATATAAACACTGTAAATCAACATATTGGATCAGCCCCTCTCTGACACAGAGAACTGACATTTAGCTTCACAACGTTAGCATCTACTGTAAAGTTTATATATGAGACATGATTTTTTTCTACTGCACTCTGCTGCTGGGCCCCCTCTGATTTATCGTGCAAGCCCTTAAGGGGGTCCTGACCCCGAGGTCGGGAACCACTGACCTACAGAAGTCATATTTTCATACACGATCATAATAACAGAAACTCTCCAGCCAAACAGGTTTACTTCTCTGAATTTAGGCTCAAGACAAATATTTGCTCAGCTTTCTTTACTGCAGTAAAAGTACTACTTGTACACTGTAAAAATATTAAGTTATAGGTAAAAGTCCTCCAAACACATTCGGATCATTAACAATAATTGAAAGAAAAAGCAGCAAATCGGACATTTGAGAAACTGGAGAGGATGAAGTGTCACCACCTCAGCAGAGGAAGTCTGTGTTTTACATCCTGTTTCACATCAGTATTCATATCCTGTGGTCCTGCAAGACCCTCTGACACAACATTCAGGTCAACAACTGAACCTAAACCACTTAGGATTATGTAAAGAATACATATGGACTCGTATATCCAGCGCTCTCCTACACCTTCAGGGGGAAACCGTCAGCCTCTCACAGGTCAGGAGGTCTTCGGAGTCCTGCAACACAACAGCTGCTGGTAAACTGGAGACAGTGACACTGACCTGCAGGTCACAAATGGTTTCTTTACTTTCTGCAGGCTGAACATGAAGTACGGTGGTGTGTTAGGCCAAAAGGTGGAGCAGCGGGTCCACTCTGCAGCATGCATGCTCAGAACAGGCAGCGCAGGGCGGATGCCAGCGAGTATGAGGAAAAGTATTATCAGCAAAATGTACTTATATCAAGAGTAAAAGTACTTCTGTGTCAGTAAAGTGTTCCTGTCAGTGTGTTTCTATCTGCTGTCTGTGGATTCTTTTTACTGCTGTAGATGTTTCAGCTCATTGAACTCCTTTATATCCTGTTGGTGCTTTAATCTTCATCAATGCTTCAGATTCTAGAAGACCATCATATGTTTGCAGCGCGGCCGTCCTGTGAGAACCACGTATCTCCAAAAAGTTTGATGAGCTCAGAAAAACAGGCTTTTTTCTGTTTTTGTGATGATGAAAAAACTGTAATCTGAACAAGTAACTGAAGCTGCCAGACACATGGAGTGGAGTAAAAGTACAATATTTGCCTCTGCGATGGAGTAGAAGTATGAAGTTGCATAAAATGGGAAATAAATTGTACTTGAGTGCAATACTTGACTAAAAGTACTTAGTTACATTTCAACAGTGTGTCAGCAGGATTTTCTCAGGTTTAAATACTTTATGTTCAGTTAAGCAGTTCCATCTCTAACAGTGCAAAAAGCTCAATCTTATGAAGGCAGTTCGGCTACAATCTGCTGCTAAATACATATATATATATTTTTTTAATTAAAACAGGTGATTACAGTTAGTGCACTGAGAGTGTTTCAACCTTTCTTTTAATTCTACTGAAACCTGTCCAGCTATATCTTTACATAAGAAGTATGAGGCGTGTTTAGAAAGAGGAAAAAGGAAAGTGTGTCAGAAAACACTTGAAACAAACTGATTTGCATAGAAAGCAGCCTGCAGTGATTTTACTGCCAGACTAAATCGAGGCCACGTTTCTAAATGTTCTACTCAGAAACATGAGACTGGTCTGGACCGGACGGGTCTCGTCCGTTCAGCATCCTCCTCTTCATCAGCAGCTCCCTGGCTGAGCAGAGGGGACTCTGACTGCCCTGTTGGCCTCCAGTGATGATGTTCAGCTCAGTAATGAAGGGATTCCCAGAAGGAGGAGCTGCAACGTGTCACATTTCTGCCGACCCTCCTGCTTTTCCCGGGAGTCTCCTCATTTCCTGCCTCCTCCTGCTGCGACACCTCCTTCCAGTTTCCACATGGGTTACTGCAGCAGTGGTAGAAGGAGTACTGTGATCTTTTAATTGAGTAAAAGTACTGCTTTACCCTCTGGATCGAAACATGACAACATGATGAACTCATTCATCGGTTTCCTGGAAACAGCTGATGTAGCTGCTCACTCAGAATACGAATCACATGTTTGTGCCCCGACTGTGAAAAAAAACATCCTCTTAGGAAGGTTACTCACCAAGTACAGTAGCTGGTTAGGCCCAAACTGTGGTTCATCACGCTCATGATTCAACGGCGCCATCTTCAGGCGACGCGTCTGCAGAACAGCTTCAGCTGCAGCATGATGCTCGATCAGTGTGAGGCTGTTTCCACTGAAACACATCAACTATTGGAAGGATTAACGTGAAATTAGGTGCAGATGTTCATGCTTTTATTCTGACTTTTCATCCAGCCTCCAGCTCTGAAATTTGTGACTTTGCTTGGTTTGTTTGCTGATTTTGACCTTTAGAAAATCTGTTCCAGGCATCTTTAATATTACCTGTAGGTCTTTTTATCACCACACGATGGAGCCAAAGCAGCATTTCAGAGCTGAGCTGCAGCCTGGTTTGTTTTCTGTTGCAAAGCCAAGATACTGGCGCAAAAAGTACAGTAAAAGTACCAGTACAACAATGTACAAATAATCCATTACAAATCAAAAGTCCTGCAAATCCTACTGAAGTAAAAGTACACAAGTATTATCAGCTAAGTGTTCTAAAAAGTATCAAAGTGTCCTGTGTACTGATGTTACATATGACATAATTAGATGGTTGATGGATCAAATAAAGTTCTGCTGCACAAATCAGAGTTAATTTCTGATATTTGCTGTTTTGTTAAATGTCATATTTGACTTGTTTAGGTCTCAAACACCTTAAATAAATCTCAGAACATTAAGGTGGAAATTTCTACACATAAACTGTGAGTTAATCCCCATTTATGACATGAAGAACTAAAACTTTCTGTCTGATTTCAGACTCAACATCTGAAAAGTGAAAGAAAGATCAATGCAGCCTCTTTATGAAAAATTAATACAGCTGTCAAAGAAATGAGAAAACTACAGTGGAGTAAAATATCTGAATATGGTGATACAGAAATATAAAGAAACTGAAACTGAAAATATTCAAAGTACAAGTAGAAAGTAACAGTCAGTAATTCTAACAGCCTGAAAATCATTTAAAACCTGATTTTAATCCACTCATCTCACGTTCAGACTGCTTCTCTGCAGTATTCATGCACAGTTCTGTAGTGACGGACTCAAAACGACAGAAAGTTAATGAATCTCTTCTTCTTTTGTCATTACTGATCTCTTTTGTGAACTGCTGCTGAACTGCTGAGCCTTTAGCTTTCATGAACCAACTCCCAGAGCAGTCATTTGTTTTCAGAGCCACTTCCTCCCTCCCTCCATCTCTCCGTCTCCTTCTCTTTCTTTTTGCTTCTTAATAGAGCATCAGATTCCTCGCGTGAGAACGTCGTATCGGGTCCGGTTGATTGTGATATTGGGTTTCTTTATTTTTCCTCGTCTTTAATCCCTCATTCAGACGGACCAGTCAGCCTTTTCTTTGGGGACAGCTTGGATTTCAGAGCTGGACTCAGACGAGCTTAAAAAACAGCTAAAACACAGGTCTTTTGCATATTTTCCAAGAGTAAAATAATGGTTCAGCATTGCATGAAGTGACTGCTCACTTAAAACTCTCTGAGCACAACACAAACGGTAATCTGAGGCCTTGAGATGAAACAGGAAGCATCAGCCTCTTTACCTCCAAAATGAAGGGTATATTCAACAAGTACGCCTCACCAAGAGGAAGGAAACTGCATCTGTTGTAAATTATCTTTAATTTGAAATAATAGTTAGTAAATTATGTATTTTCATAGTAAACCATGCTGAGGGACAAATTCGGAGCAGATGTTTTCCGACCAAATGATCCACTTTTATACACATTATATACAGTAAATATCTGTGAACGTGGTTCTTGATCAGCAAAACAAAGAGTTCATGTGATTGCTCTGAAGTCTTTATGATCATTTATCAGTTGCTCAGAGGTGAAAAGATCACAACTTAGCATTAGGCTACGCTACTATAGCTCTGTCAGTCACAACGGTCGGTTTTGAAAAAGAACTAGAGACCTTCTTGTTAAAAACCCATTATCACATGCTAGCATGCTAATGATAAAAAAGGTGATAATATATCTGCTAAACATTAGCGTGACATGCTACCATTGTCATTGTGCCATTTTAGCATGCTGATGTTAGCATTTAGCTCAGCTGCTAGCATGGCCGTAGGCTATTACTTTATGGAGAATTACTGTAAATTCCCATTTCAAAGTTTTTGCGCTACCAAGCTAATGTCTAGTATGTTAACACACTCAAATGAGATGCTAAACATTAAGCATGTTAGCATGCTGCCATTAGCATTCAGCTCACCTGTTTTTAAAGTGGAGATGACGCTGTGATTGGACTGATTCATGTTAAAACACATCTGTGGTTTATTAAGAGGTTAATTTAAAGCCTTACTTTGCGCCCAGATGATGCATTCACTTGCAAAAGAAAGTGAACGTACTTGTGAATTGCCTTTGGACCAGGCACCATAGATGGTTTAAACAGGGCCGTCAGTCACAGCCTCTGACAGCAGTCCTTTATAATGACTTCATATCCAGCAGGACATCCTGAGGTGAATGTGCTGTGTGAGGGCAGACAGAGGAGGGAGGCTGCTGGCGGTTACATAATGGCTTGTGGGAACACATATATCTCAGAGGAGTGATGATGTGGGAGCAGGGAGACTGGAACAAAAACATTAAATGTGCCATCATGCCCACAGATACCCCACAGATAACAACACAAGCTGGCACTGGAGCTGGTGCTGCAGACAGAGCGCAGGGTCACAGTGGGCTTCACCTGAAACCTGCTCACACCTGAGCTCTGCAGGTGACTGAGTACAATCACACACTGTCCTCACATGAACCCCCCCAGGGACAAAACGACACGCGAGGCACGGAGAATCATACAGGAGGCCAGCTGACGGGTTACAGTTGTTTAATGGCAAAATAAATTAGACTTGTCTGAACGGTTATATCTTTCATACATTTGAGCTACTACAGAGTGTAACATTACCTTTGATGACAGAAGCACAACAATGTCTGATGATCTCCTACAGGCAACAATGTGTAACAGTGCAATGAGTTAAGTTGACAACCAAGTTCTGCTTTGATACGACCGAGATGGATAGATGTTTTACAGAATATACATGCTGTTCATAGTGCAAGTACTGAATCACACTCCCTAGTTCACATCTGTTCACACTGAGAACTAGAGCTGCCGTCTCTCCAACATACTGTCAAACCAACAAGTGAAACCAGAAGACACAATGAATTTATTACGCGCTGCAACATGATGCACACCATTAGTCTTGAGTGATTGGACAACGTTCATCCACCAGTTCTGTGCTTGGTGGTGAGTTAGCACCTGTAAGCACTACTGCTCCACAAACAATACACGTTTAAACTCACTTTAACGTAGTTACAAGCAGATATCAGGACATTTCAAGTGTTCATTAATGCATCTGTCAACTTCTTCTGTGAAACATCTGTAACTGGATAAACAGATGATGAGTGACAGCAGATAACTGTCATTAATAAACACTTGAAGTCCTTCTCTCCACCATTTATTCAATGTTTACATACTAATAAATGCTAAATGTGGGGTGAGAGGTTAAGTGTTACTGTGTTTTTTTTATTTTGGCTGCTGCAGTTGGGATTTAAGTGTCTTGCTCAAGAGCACATCAACAGAGGGTAGTGACAAAGGGAAAAATGCTGAACTTAAATATATTTCAAAGTATTTAAATACTGCATTTTGTGTGTTCCGTGTCTAAATGCTCATTTATTACAAAACTATATTGTAGTTTTTTTTTTTTAAATTGCCAGATAATTGGCAAGTTTAAATGCAACTGTGACTCCGAAAGTCACATTTCTTACCAACAAAGCTGCGTTAGTGTTGGGAAAAGATCAGTTTCTACATTTCACAGCTGATCAAAATCCAAGCCAAAGAACCGACTGATTAAAGGAGATGCTCACAGTTTTCAAGCCTGCCTTAAAACAACGGGGGCCACCATGAATCAGGCTTTTCTGGCTGTCTTCGTTCCTCCTGCTCATACCGGCCATTCATTTCTAATGTGCTTCCAATGTAAGTGAAGGGGGACAAACATCATATATTATATATTATTATTATTATATATATGTTCATCTGTAATTTTCCACTGTGGCCTCAGCAGGTGACATGACATGACGACCTGGTACCTCCTCCTGCTCTTTGACTGGTTTCTCTCTGTGGACGTCTTGTTCACGGTCTTGTCACACTGATTGATATTTGGGATGGACTGCTGGACTGGTACAGTGTTATTGTCCAGTTTCATTCCCTCATGGTGGACATCAGGTGCTGGATCATATGATGTCCCATGATGCACAGCTGCATTGGTGAGGGATGGACTGATTAGAGGTTTTTTGTGAAATGGGTTACCAGACTAGACCCAGTGGGGCAGGAACCACATCCTGCTCCACTCTGAAACCACTAACGACAGCAGAGCTCAAACAGAAGGTTAGTTATGTACGGTAACTCCAGGTTCTATGGGTATACTGTAGAGTATAGGCACAGTCCTATACTCACATAAACTTCACTTAAGCTTTGAACATATTTGACTGGATTCTGTCATCCATCACTTACACAGAAACACATCCAGTAAGAACAGGAGGAAAAGGGACAAACTGATTTACGACAGACCTGAATTTAGACTTTAAAGCTGCTAAAAAACAAACTCCCTTTGGCTGAGCTCACTGAAAAGAACGTTTACGTTAGTGAGAAGAAACATCTCCATACTTCTAAAATAAAGTACGAGGAATGAATGATATGATTAGCTCCTGGTCTATGATGGCTCCTCTAAATTCCACTCAAAAGAGCCACAGTGATAGAAACTGCATATAAACTGGATATTTCCAAGATTCACTAGATTCCAAAGTCCACTTGCAATAAATCCTGTTGGGTCCACCTTCAGCCAACAGGATTTATTTCACAACATTGATGGTTAGCTGCAGCATCAATATACAAGCTAACCACTGGATAAAGCCTGCAGATAAATATTTGAGACTGAAGATACTGTACCTACATGATCAGAAAAAGCCTTTTTTCAGTTTGAAATGAGATGGTTTGTAATTCTGGGCGAGCCACAGCAGACACAACATCTAGAAATGATGGTGAGACTCCTGGAAGGGAAACTCTCTTGATCACACTCACACACATCTGTCGGTCCGATCAGAGCATGTGAATGGAGTCTCTATGGGCCGGTGTTTTGGGAAAGGTTGATGCTCCCAGTTGGAACGGCAGGGAAGGCAAACGGGTCCACAACACCGTTCAGGGCAACTCTGGGGATCTGTGGAGACAAAGTGTAGAAATACTGTAAATTAAAACCTACATCTGTTTCAGATTGTAGGAGGTTTGATCCCCTTTATCGGTCTCTCCTGATAATTAAAGGAGGAGAAATCAGGTCTGGATAATTTATCAGTACAGAATATTTGGTAAAGGTTTGCAGATTAACTTGTGATCTATCATCAGAGCTGTCCAGAGGTGGAGGAAGAATTCAGACTGCAGTGAGAAAACCACAGTGCTACAGAAGGTAAACTCTGCATGTCAGTTTCAGTTTTACGGGAGGCTTGGTCTGGACTATGTCTTGGCCGGGTGCAGTGACTTCCTGGAGTCTTTGCTGTTTGCTTGGTGACTTCTGGAAGATTGGTTAAGAGAGAGTCCAACATGCACAGATTGAGACTGGAGCTCTTATAATAATGCTGTGCCTTCTCCTTCTGCGGTGGTCTAATGGCACCTGAGTGGAGAATTGAAGGGAGTGGATGGAAAAGCACGTTTTGTTTTGCCAGTTTCCTGAAAGTTAGAATTTGCGCTGCACATGGATTGAAATGTTGGAACAAATGAATAAGAGGATTAGGTCTGCCTCCATCAGCTGGTTGAGGCAAATTAACTTCACAAAGGTCAAAGAGAAATGTGACTTTTACTTATACAATCTGATGTTCAACAGCATAAATGGCTCTACTTCTTGTGTACTGAAGTATTATTTGGCTTATACTATAATACTGGCACAAAATGAACAGACAAAGATTTAAGTTGAATTGCTCATTGCAATTATTTGTATGACAATTAAATGCCAGCTAAAATTTAATGCAGTGACAGCAGCAGAAGAGGCTCAACAAAGCAGGCCAAGAGCTGCCTGAGGCTGCATGTAATGTGTTCTCCAAGACAAATCATAACCATCTGGACCAAGAGTTGGGAAGCTTTTGGACCAATAATCCTGAAATCTGATCCAGGCTTTAGATAATGAACACATTTTTAACCATTTTTCTTTCCAAATTACTTTGAAATTGCTTAAAAATTTTTTCTAACAGCAATTTATTTTACCTGAGCGTCACCGTTCCAACAGAAGAATGATGACTGTAACGATCCATTTTCCGGAGGATAATCTGATCGAGCTGTTCCCAGGCCAGTGTTGTCTCCACACAGGTGAACCAAACTGATGTTGCCCACATCTGTACTGGAGGCCTGCATCGTCCCCTGGTTGAGGGCTGGATGGGAGAGGGTGAAGGAAGCATTTGGGGTCGTCCCCGCAATGTGTGTGGTCCCTCTGGGGTGCGGGGGTCCCAGGAGAGGCCCGTTCTGTCTGGGAGGAACAGTAGCAGCGTTCGGTATGCGACCTTCTCTTTTTTCATACATGCAGCTGCCAGATAATCGCTGCATTTCAGGCTGGGCTGACGGAGCTGTTGAGTTCATGCTGCCTGGTGTGTGTGAGGAATGTGTCAGTGTGTGATGGTGAAAACTTTGCAGCTGCTGTTGTTGCCACACCGGCGGGCTCTGAAGCTGTGGCCTCATGTAAGTCTGCTGTGAACCAGTGTGGTTTAGTGTATACTGTGCACTTTGGTCTGTTACCTCCAAGCCAGACTGATGCCAGCTGTGGACACTGTTGCTGTTTTGGGCACATGGAGGCCAAGAGTGTTGTGTCGCCTCAGGCTGAGGATGAACAGCATGGCAGGATTGTGTTGAAATCATTTGGTTGCCATGGTGGTTATTGCTGCTG
Source organism: Chaetodon auriga (assembly GCF_051107435.1). Classification (NCBI taxonomy): domain Eukaryota; kingdom Metazoa; phylum Chordata; class Actinopteri; order Chaetodontiformes; family Chaetodontidae; genus Chaetodon; species Chaetodon auriga. The sequence continues at coordinate 21,319,617 of NC_135092.1, forward strand.
CTTGTAGGCCACCGTCTGGAGGTGTGTCCCTGGTGAGTGTTACGACACTGTGTGGGTGTTTGTGTGTGTGCAGCCCTGTGAGACACAACCTGAGAAGCATCTTTTAGTCCAACTGAACAACCAACATCGCCGAGAAAATCCCCCAACAGAGTCTGCTCCAAGTCCATCACTGGTGGCTCAAAACTGTTCCCAGTTTGATGCGAACCCTGCACAAACCCACCAGTCTCTCTCCTCAGAGCCTCCTCCACGTACGAGAACACGTCATTGGCCAGGATGCGGTTTAGGTCCGTTGATGCATCTTCCCTCTCGTTATTCATCCTAACGAGGGTGTTTTCCCAGTCCCTCAGCTCTGTCTCCTCAACTTCAAGACCCTCTATCCTTCCATCCCCGATATCTCCCAAAATCTGCTCCAACGAGTCGATCATGGCTTCCGATGTGAGGTCCCCTGTGACAGACCTCTTCTGTGAAGTCTGGATCTGACCCGGCACACTGAGCAGAGCATGGCTGTCCAGGAAGGCTTGTTCCAAGGACGACGGGGGTTGTTCCACATCTAGGTCCACAATTTGGGTGAAGATTGGGAGCTGGGGACTAGGTTTCTGTGGCTGGGTGTAAACTGAGTGGTCCTGTCGGTGAAAGGATCCCAGCAGGGAGGCAGGGTCCAAAGGTTTCTCTGTTGTGGGCTCCATGGTGCCCGGTGCACCGGAGCCAGGAGGACCAGGCATGGAAAAGGCATCCATCCAAGTGTCATACAGGACGCCTTCACCGGTGGCAAGGTTGAAGGGGAGCTGCCGTCGTCTCTGGTGCAAGTGTTCCTCTCCTTCTTCATTTCTACACAAAAAATGAGCAACAAGCAAAGATTAATACTGAAATGCTGAAATCTGCGGTGCAGGTTTGGTTTCAGAAGAGGACACAATGTGATCATGGGTTCCTTCCAGTTGGACAACATGCCAAGAAAACCAAAAGGAAGCACCTGGGAGGCATCCCAATCAGGTGCCCAAACCACCTCAACTGGCACCTTTGGATGCAAAGGATGCAGTTCAACTCTGAACTCACCAGTGAGCATCTGGTGGTCAGGTCTTGAGTCAAGGAGTCTGGTTGGGCAAAGGCCAAAGGAACAATGTGGAGCCACCACCCTGTCATGTGTACTACCAGCCAGTCGGCAGGCAAAGGCAGGGTGAGAAAATTCCTTGTGGAAACATTGAACTTGGCTTCAATACATGAATAATAAGATAAGGAGCTGATGCTTACGTGAGGGCTTTCTGACGAGCAATGATAAAGTCTGGTTTCCCGTCCTTGAAGACTATCCTGGCAGAGGCCTGAACCCACAACCAGTGCCCTGTTTTGGTCAGCAGCCGGAAGAAGGTGAAGCCACTGTCTCCAGTCTTTATCACTGAGGACAGAGCAGGTGGACACAAGACAATGATGAAAGGATAAAAACAGGTAGATAATTAACACAAACATGACAGGAACTAATGCATGTGTCTTAGAGGGTAACTCACTCTTGAGGTGGTTGTCAGCGCAGTACATCATGTCAGCAGCGTGGATGAACTGATAGCCTGAGCCTGTTGTGACCAGCTCGATCTCTGTATATCCTAAAACCAGCTTCCCTCTGAAAAGAAACAGACACGCAAACACAAGGACGGACCTTTACAGGAGCTGATGTGGTTCAATCTCTGTTGACTTGCCTCATGGACGGTGAAAGGGATATTTATAGATTCACCAAAAATGCCAACCTGGTGTCTATGCCCATTGGAGCAAAGTCCATCCTGTGTTTAGTCTGGAAGATGAGGGTCTTGGTCCGGATCTCCATGACTGAAGGAGGCTGCACAGGTGTGGCGATGGCAAACAGGGCCAGCTGTGGAGGAGCCACAGTCCCATCAGGCCCAGTGATTCCCTGCATATGCAGGTACTTCAGGCGTCCACTGAAGTTTAGAGCCTGAAGTGGGGGAGATGTAACAACAGTTATGAACGTAGTTAAACAACCAAGCCGATCAAGTGACCCCAGCAGCGTCTGTAGACTCAGTTTGACAAATGTTCTCTTTATGGTACCAGGAATCCGGAGGTGTTGTCCAGGAGGCAGCGAAGGCGACAGCAGAAGCTTCTTTCCAGAAAAGAGGAGTTCTCTGGAGGGATGTACTGAGGCAACAAGCTCATGGAGCTGCTCATAGTTTTACCGCCACACTGCCCATCTGCAGAGAAACAGCATTCATCTCAAACTGGTCTGTACTGTGTTCCACCATATCTGCCTTACGAACATGATTTTTCTTCAAAGTTTGAATCCTGCATTATTTACAACCATGTTTACGAACAATCTTCTTCTTCTCTGCCTTCACTGGGCATTCCAATGTTTGTCTGGAGCGTTACCAAAAGTAGCTGCACGCCGGTAAAGCAACAACTCAGAACTCTGATTTTTTTAAGGGAGTCTGGGGTTGATTTGCTGCCACCTCAGATTACTCGCATGCAGGTTTTTGCTCTGGGGGACAGAGATCTGATCTCAATGAGGATAACGAGAGAGTATTAAATATACCAGGTCTAAACACAAAGGCAAGATCCTTTATTATCCAGATAACGTATCGGGATACAGATCTGGAGCTGCTCTAAAGATGCCATCACAAGTCTTAATGCCAAATGTTTTGCGCTCTTGTTAGGTGAGAACGTCTTATCAGTGACTCATTACAGTGTGAAAGACATGAAGTGGTGTTTACTGCAGAAAACCACTTCACCAGCTGAGGTAAATAAATGGACAAACACCCAGAAAATGATACTCTCCCAAAACAGGTGTTGAAGAAGCCAAAGCTTTAAATACCTGAATCTGTATGTACCTCGTTTCATCACAAGCCAAAAATGTCAGGAACCACGAACCTCGAGAACACCTGAATAAAATATGTATTATATTTGAACCAGACGGGTCGATTCATACTTTCTGCTCTCACGTCTGCGTCGTTCTCGCTGGGGTTGAGGGCGAAGTGGAGCTGACACTTGAACATCTCTCTGTCGTCCATGTGAACGAGCTCATAAACGCTCTGGTGGACCACGTCGGACTGAAGACAGACAGGAAGGGAAGGTACTTTACGCTGATTTTAGACTACTTTACACTTCAACTTCACAACATTTCAGAGGGAAATACTGTACTTTTTACTCAATTACTTTGCAAATTTGGAAAGCATGAATACTTCCTCCAGCACTGGTACAAAGGAAGCTAAATTTTCACACAGTTTTACCTGATGGAAGCCCAGGAAGTCCTGGATGGTCGGGGACGCGTAGAAGACCGTCCCATCGGTCGTCACAACCAACACAAAACCGTTTAAAGCCTAGAGAAATAACAGAAATACAAAATGACACACGTGCAAATGGACAAATCCACACATGTAATCCAGTGATTTGCTGCTGTACCTGGAGAAGGACTTCTCCCTCTGAGAAGCTGACTCCATCCAGGGACACCGACTGTCCATTTCTGCCGTTGGCAGAGGCGGGAGGTGGCAACCTTTTCTGAAGCGCTGCTGGAAAACACAAAAGAACAAACAACTCAGTCAAAAATCTCCTCAAAAGACTGATTTTCAAGGTCCTGACGCTGCCGAAAGGAAAAAAGTGAGACAGAAAATATATGATCTTTGACCTCTGAGGACGAGTTCTCCTTCACAGTGACGCCCTGATAACAACAAATATAAAATACAGCTAAAAATGACAAAACAATAACACTGAATGATAATACATATGACACAGTAGAAGTACATGAACGATACATCAACAAGTTTCACAACAAACAGGCCAAATTCGACAGCATGAGAGATTACCACACCTACAGTCACACCACCAAAACAGATTTAAACTGATTAAAGGGATCAACTTGTCTCGTTTGCAGAGTTTCTGCAGGTTGTTCCATCTGTGTGGAGTCTTTCAGACCCAGTCTCTCGGTCTCCTGGTGATCCTCCAGGACAGTCTGGAGACCTGGAGCAGTGCAAAACTTAAATCACGCCTCCAGTGCTCGCTCGACATTTTAAGGATCCACCTAGTTTATAAAAGAGCAATAAAAATAAAATATGGCCTAATTCTGAACAGACTCTCTTGGCTCCCCTTAAACAGGGAAACCACCTGTGTGTCCAGGTTACACCTTCAAAACACTGAGCCTGAATGAATAAACTATAATAGATGCTACATGCTGTATGTTGCTGCATTCGCCTCCATTGCTGCAAAGTCCACTCTACCCAGAACTACAATTCCCTTGATGTTTATCCAGAGAGCTTCGACTGACTGACACGAGTGTTCTGCATTAAGGCGAATCCGGTTATGCTGTTTTGTCTTCTGTGCTGCTGCTTCATTTATTACCTGTTCATGCCTTGAAGGTTTCTGCACAGATCTGAGCGTGAGGGCGCTTTCTTCATTCAGCTCACCAAGTGAGCTGTTTACTTACTCTATTTCTGAACCTCATGTTTCTGCAAAATAGCTCAATCCAGTCAGCCGAACTGGAAATTTTTATTTTATTTGTATTTAAATATGCATTCGGTTACATTTTATTTTGTTATACTTGTTGTGTGAAGCATAATTAGCTTACGTTGAATAAAATGTACTATATAGACGAATGGGATTCTCCCAGGCAGAATTGCATAATGAAACCATGTTTATGGGAACCAATCTAAACCTGATGGTGACATTACTTTATAGCCAGTACGTTGTGCAATCAACAATCACTTCTAATGATGAGTTAAAGTAAAAACGTGTCTATCTCCAGTTAAAGGACTCGTCACTACATGCTCCGAGAAGCAAGAAACTTTCCAAAATAAACAAAAGCACGTCGCTGTTGTGCATCTGTGTGTTTCTACAACACTGCTGCATCCCTGCTAATGTTTCTCTGGTTTATTTGTGGAGCCGACGGACGCGTCAGCGCCGTCCTGCAGGCCAAACGCAGGCGGCTTCCACCTCCACGAGCTGTTCTGTGTGCACATCTGCGAAGTGTTCATATATTTGTGTAAGATAAACGCATGCAGATTTCCCCCAGAATTAGCTGCAAATGAAGCTCACCAGTATAAGCAGGAAATACGGTGCATGCAGAAAGTCTGTGCAGAACACGCTGCTCGACACAACTCAGTTGTGTTTTGCTCAGACAGGACAGAACAGCACTTTTCCTTTGTGTTAAAAATAAGTGATTTTAAGCTTTGGCTAAATTTGTGTAATCTAATCTGCGATCACTGGCTTCAGTCAGCTAAGCAAAACTTTTCCTTTCCTCGCAGTAATGACTCTATGGCACGCTAACAAACGTCCCTCCCCCTTCCCCTCCCCCTCCCACCGCCTACCTCCCCCTTTTTTAAAACAAACCCACTGGATCTGCCTCTCATCTCCCCCCCACAAACCCAGGAATTCGCCCTGTCATCTCGGTCAAGAGCAGCTTTCTACAAACTCAAAGGGCTGAAAGAATCTCAAGTTTGTTATTACAGCCTGAACTGTAACCGACTCCGGGGATCCGCTCAGATTCACCAAACACATCAACATGCGGCCGAGTGCGAAGCTCGATGGGGAGATTGGACGAAAGCGACGACGAAGACGAAACAAGTTTGACTTTAAAGCTGATTTATCTGCTTCATAAAGGCTTTAACCTGAATCTGTAACCTGGCCCCCTCCCTTCACTTCCATCCTTTCCTGCCTCCCTTCCTCTTCCTCCCTTCTCCTCTCCCCCTCTTCCTCCTCAGCTCAGCACTCTGGAGTTCTCAAGGAAGAGGGTTCACACGCAGAGTCAGAACGCCTCCCCAAAGACGAGGGCCTGGAGGGGGGAGAGGGGGCCGACGGAGGGCTGCAACCCTTCAGACTCAGCCGAGGGACCGAAGACCAGACGTATACGGACATTTAAAAAAAAAAAAAAAAAAAAAAGAATTCTGTCCTCACGACCGACATTTTCCTAAATATCTTTGTGAGCACACGAACACAAATATGAGTGCTACAAGCATGCTGGGCCAGTGGGCGGCGCTAAAGTCTGCATGAACGATATGTAAAATACATTCTGAATGTGGGCAGTGAGCTTATTTTCCATTGGCTGAAGAAACTTAAAAAGTGTTTTAGCTAACATTTGCTAATCAGCGCTCCACAGAGCCACGTCACAGTAAAATAAAACCTGATTCAGAACTCGAAACGTCACAATAACACACACAAAACGAACCACATTTTCCTTTTTAATGATTCACGTATGACTGAACAGGTTGGCTAAAGTTGCTAATACTTTGTAACTTGCTGCTGATGATTCATAAATACAAAAAACCCAAATACTTTTTTCAGCTATAAAGAATTAACACAGACTTAACGTTTCAGGGCAGTCCCTGAACACAACACACGGAGTGCCTGATATCACGTCAGATGTTTTTGCTGTTTTTGGTCTCATTTCACTGAAAACAGCTTCCTGATGCTGCTGCTGCAAAACGAGGTCGATGAGAGCCGTGAGACTCAACCAAAACAACAAAATGGAATGAAATAAAATGCACCATAAAGCTGAGGTGGAAAGAAACGTGAAAAGTTGTCAGATCAGGGTAGTGGATTAGAAGTATAAAGTAGCTTAAAAGGGAAATACTCAAATCAAGTACATCAAAATTGTAGTTAAAGTAATTGAGTAAATGCATTTCCACCACTTAACACTCAAAATGTACTCTGTTATTTCCACCGTCCACTATCAGCATCAGTCATGCTGCTTCCTTAACGCCTTTAACATTCATCTGAATGAAGCAGGACTCAGCATCTCTGGCCTGTTTGTGACTCAGCAGAGTGGAAACAGATTTATCTGGAGGCCGAGTTAATGACAGCGCTGCCCTCCGCTCAACCTCGTTCAGCCCTCGTTATCGACAAACACAGGAAGCAGGCGTGAACATCCAGCTCTCCAGGCAACCGCGCCCCCCCCCCCCGTGCCAGACATCCTGAGCAGCTCAGACTCTGGACTCTGTTGCTACGGTGACAAGGGTTCACCATAGTAACCTCCGCTCCCGGCGACGGCAGCATTACCGGGGGCTCCGTCAGTCCCGCTGAAGGGACAAGTCTGTCCAGAAGTGACGGTTCAGTCGATTTCTGAGCTGCTGACAGAAGCTCTGACCGTGGTCTGCGCTCACTGCACTGAACACGGTCAGGCTTCCCAGAGACCTGCAGTAGACACTCATTGTCCCCAGGAGATGATTCTGAATGATTTTGGAGGCCTCCTCACTTTCCTCTAGCACCACCGTCAGGTCAAAATTTGCAACTGTAAAGAGGAGATATCGAAAAGTGATGTGAAAATCGCCATGAAACGTCCTGAGCAGGTTCATGGTCCCCAGAGGAAGCATGTTCCTATTTTATAGGCCGTGTGACCTTTATGATGAATGATGTGCAGAAACCTTACATGAACTGAACTGAACTGCACCTGCAGCCTAATTTCTCTGAGAGATCAGTGTGAGCGGGGGGAGTTGTTTTTTAGTAAAATGTTCACCTGTGAAGTCTGATGTTCTCTGTTTGTTGATATGTGGAGGTGGGCGATGCACAGATCTGCTTCCATCTTACAGCCTTTAACTGTAACAATAAGGCAGATCACAGAGCAGCCCTTCCCTGGTTTGTTCCCTCACTGATGCAACAACAGGTTCAAAACATCCAAACACACTTCAACAGTCAATAAAAAAAAGACATCAAAGGTTGCGTGAGGACCGAAAAAAGTTCTGTTATTCTGAAGGCTTTGTTGTGTTCAGCCTTAAACATGGGGCCCATTATTGGGCCGTGAACAAACATCCTCCACAATCAGAGGAAACTGCTGTGGGAGATAAGATGGAGAGTGGGAAGAAGTTCAGGAGACCACCGAGAGAAAAACGACCATGAAAGCTGAAACGCTTTCATCCCGGAAAGTTCGTGATGGCCGTGTTTTCAGCGTCGCTCGCTCCACACCGAAATATCTCCAGAAACTCCTGGATGGACTGCCACGAAGCTCTGTATGAACATTCAAGATCCCCAGAGGACAAAACCTCCTGAAGTCAATTATTCCCTGACTGTTCCTCGAGCGCCACCACGAGGTTGGAATTTCTTCCCAATAGCTGTAAGCTTCAGCTGTAATTATCCTCCCCACAGAAAACTGTTTCACTGTACCTGTGAGGTGATGTGGACTCAGACAGACGTATAGAACTGGTTTGGTTATAACCAGGTTTGTCTCATTTCAGCACAGAATCGGACAGAATAGAGAAGGTTTGCAGTGGAGATTAGTTCAAACGATCAGAGGCCTCACAGCTTCAGAGGGTTGTTCATGTTATTGTGTCCACCCTGTGCATAAGAGCATTCAGTCTTCATGCTTTAGCTGAAGGTGTGAAATGGTTCTTGTCTTACATTGTTGCATCATGTGACCGTAACCAGGAAATAAGTTGGTCTGAAGGGTCAGAGGTCAGACCTGAACGCTCAGATACGTGATCCCATTAGATGAAGGCAGGGCAGACACAGTGTTCATGAGCTGCTGGGTTACACCTGAACAAACACACAAAGCCTCTGTTTCCCAAGACCAAATCTGGGTCAGGAAGATTTCCTATCACCGCTTCATGTCCACAACACGTTTGTTACAGCAGGGAGATAAAAGACGGAGGAAACTGGAGCGAAAGAGGCTCAAATGACCAAAAACCTTTGAGGAGTCATCAAACAGTGGGGAAAAGTAACTAAGTACATTTAGTCAAGTAGTAAAGTAACTAGTAACTTAAGTACAATATTATCTAACTGCATATAAAGTAGTAGAAACTCTCTCCACCTGAAGCAGCTCCGACAGTCAAACGCTGGCGGCGATCACAAGTTTAACACTTGAACGTCCATTTTTTTTGCTTGTTTGGCGGGTGACGCTAAACGCGGCACAGCGGCGTTTGACGACAGCTCGTGTGTGATGTCGGCTGGACAAACATCAAAGTTGAGAGGAGATAAGGGGTGCGTAATACGACGTATGACGGCACAGGGCAGAATGTGCTGATGAAGATACTGTCTTCATCTGATAGGCCTGGAAACGGAGTGGCAGACTTCTTCTTCTTACGCTGCATCTCTCAGCTCATGCTCTGCTTTCTGTAAAACCTTCAGCTGAACATGTTTTAAAAACATACTCAGAACAACATACGTCTGTGGCCACACTTTAACTGGCTTCTGTAACGAATAAACTCTCAGGTAACGTGAGGCTGCGGTCGGACTGGGCTCCATTCACAAACACTCAGCCTTGCCAAGAGCCCTCATGTCGTGCCACCGAGCCTCATCCCCCCTCTGCTCCATCAACAGCAGCGATCGGCCGGCTGATAGCGGAGCCAGAGAGGCACAAAGCGAGGGGAAAGGCCTGCTGGACTCTGCTGTTCTGTGGTGTAAAATCTGGGGCCACAGCAGCTCCGGTTACTAACAATTCAGCCAGAATGGAGCCAGTGTTTCAGTGGATTTCAGCCAGCAGCTGAAGCGTCTTAGTTCACTTTGACTGGATTCTAACATACAACTGTTTTTACACCTAAATGTCAGTTTACTGGAGGACCACTCGGCCACTGAAAACCTGTGAAGCCTGAAAAAATGGCCGCTGGTGATGTCACAGCAGCGTCATCAAGGTCAGTTCAGGCTTGGAGACGACAGATCTGTAGGACAAAGTGTGGGTGTGGAAGATGGAGGAGACTAACAGGGAGTGAGGGTCTGATGAAAGATGCAGCTGAGTTGCATTGTGGGAAATGTAGTTTTGGGGGTGGGGTGGGTGGGGTGGGGGGTGACTCCCGAAACTTGGACTGTCAAACTGTGCTGAACAAGTACAAATAAAGGTTCTGTGCCTGTGTTGCTTATTTCTCCCCAGTTGCTTTCAGAAACATATTTAAGTTTACTGTTTCAGCCTTTTCTTTGCTTTCTGGTCATGTAGCAGCAATTCTAAACACACTCACGTCTTTCTTTCTTTCTTCTGCATAGACAGCAAAGTTTCTTGAAAAGGCCGTCTTTCCAGCCACGAAGTAGCCCTTTAAGCTGTGAAGCCACACGAATTCACAAGAACTGACCGAGCTCATGCTTCATGGTTAAACTTAAAAAGAGAAGTGTGGCGTCATTCTGAATGTCTCTAGTTAACAAATCATGAAAAGGACAAAACCTACAACATGTCAGTCTCTTCCTGGCTTCCCTGTACTGTCTGCAGCCTTTAACTCAAGGCCCATTGGGTGCTAATGAGTGTGCAAAATCTTCCAAAATAAAAAAGGTCATAAATGCTCATTAGTTTCCTACAACACCTGCTGACTGCACTTTTCAGCAAACAGATCAGAGGAAACAGAGCATTTCTTGGGGACTATTTTCAGTGGCGTATTAATCCACATTTGGTGATTTGGTGACTGTTTGTGGCAGCAGGACGGGGTGTGTGTGTGTGTGTGTGTGTGTGTGTGTGTTTGAGTCAGAATAGACTAAAGTGTGTGTGCTCATGGTGATGAAGGAACATGTCAGCCAGAGCAGCAGTGAGGCTCACTGATGTGTTTTTAATTGTTTTTGGAGCTCTTTGGCGCAGAGGAAGAAGATCTATCCACGGCCTGATAGATCTTCTTCCTCTGATAAAACTAGCTGGTTTTGGTCTTTTGTCGATTATAAAATATAGAATATCATCATACCTTTTGGTTTATGCATGCAGAAACACTGGAATGGCCCTTTATGGCAACAGAAAAGCAGCATGCAATTAAACTGATTATGTGCTTAAGTTGAACACCTTAATCACACTTTATGCTGAAGAGAAGGCGACTCCATCGTTTCAGTGGCACACTTTGACACCCAGACAATGTGCTGATGGTGCAGGCGACCAACTGCCGCCTTTGACTGGGTGTGTCGATCGGCATCAGAATAAAGACGTACTGTTAGAGTCTGCCCGTCTCATGTTCCTCTGCCCAGGCTCCATCTGCCCTGCAGCTCACGCTCCTGTTTCCCTCCCGGCTGATCTCCCATTCATTATTCCCAGTGTCAGGTTCCCTCTCTGACACCCCAAACACTCGGAGTTCAGCCACAAAAATGTCTGGATCAACATATTTTCACAGCTGACACACTGTCCCACACATGCCGTCTCTTCATTTGAGTATTTCACACACATACGACCTTTTCTGTGCATCCTTTACTCTTAGTTAAGGCAGAGGTCACTCACCATGGAAGTAACTCTTGACCTTGAGGTATCCCACACTGAGCCGCAGCACTGACAGCTTGTCCAGGCGACCTCTGACCTCTTGGGAGAAAGGCAGCAGGCTGGTCAGACGCTCCAGCTCCACATTCAGACGGTCCCGGTGGCGTTTGGACGGATTGGTCTTCACAGGTGGAGGCTTTGAACTTCAAAACAACACACAAGACAAGAGGGTGTGTTCGGTGATGCTGCCTGCCGAAACATATTTGCTCTGACGATCTACAGCACACAATGGAATTTCCATTTAAAGAGGGAGTTTTTGGTAGGAGGCAGATTTTTCATATCCTGTAACACGCTCATGCAGCACATCTGAGCGTGTGTGTGTGTGTGTGTGTGTGTGTGTGTGTGTGTGTGTGTGGACGTAGGAGACGTGTGTGTCACACTGACACACTGACTCTTCCTGTTCATGACAACAATACATCCGCAGAAAATTCCAGTGTAGAATTTCTTAGAGACGATGTCGGTCGCAGCCCAAATAAACTGTGAACCACATCAAACAAAGCTTCCACTTCCTGGTTTTAAGAGCAAGCAGAGGCTGAACGTGTGGTTCATAGTTTTATCATTTCAAGACTCAGAGACACACAAAGAGGAACGTTGTTTCTGACATTAGTTTCCACATTCGCTCTGTTAGTCTTTGCAAAATGAGTCAGGTTTGATTATCACAATAAGCATCTCTGTGTTTAAAGCCCACGGCGGCGGCGGCCAGGAGCGACTCCAGCTGTAAGCCAGGGCTGTGGTGAAGGGCACGGAGAGGAGAATGAGCCTAATATGCATGTTTTTGATGGTGGGGGAAACCAGAGGAAAGAACATGCAAAGTCCACAGAGAAAGGACCTGAAACTGCGAGGAATCAAACCCAGAACCTTCCACTGTAAGACAACGGTGCTAACCGCCGAGCCACCTACCACATCTGATCAATATAAGACATACTGAGAATTAACCATTGAAATGAAGTCCACACAGCTCAGTGGAAATCCGTAGTAATATAAGGTAAGACTTTATTGATCCCACACGGGGGAATTAAGTCGTTACAGAAAGCAAATATTAAAAAAGCAAAAAACAGCTAAAGCAGCGGCACAGAAAGGTCAAGATGGAGAGTACAAAGGATAAGGAGTAAAAAATAAACTATGTATATGTACAGTATATACAGATTATAGAAACACCAAATAACATAAAAATACTATTGCCAATATTCTTATGACAAAAACTACGATGCTGTATAGCCCAAACTATTCATTTAATTAATCCATTTTAAGCTCTAATCCTTTCAGTGAGGATCGTTGCATTGCTGTTGCCGGTTAGCAGGTTTAGTAGGTTAGCTATGTTGCTAAGCTACACAGCTCTATAACAGGAGGTTAGGGTTAAAGCAGTTGCATCTCCACAAAAGATGCATAAATCGTCCTGCTTGTGTCAACTGTCACTACAAATCTACAAATAACTGGAGCCTCCAGCTGCGCTAGCAGCTCCGTGAGGCTGCACTTCAGCTAAAGCTAAAATGTTAGCATGTTGATATGCTCACAATGACGATGCTAGCACACCCATGCTAAATAAGAATAACGTTCAACACTTTGGTTTAGCATGCTAACATGCTAACAGTTGATAAAGTTCAGCTGAGGCTGATGGGAATGTTTTTTTTGGTTTGGACATAAACAAAGTAAATTTTTGACCTGATGATGGCGCTGGACGAAAAGTCAGATCACTGATTACAGTTCAGGGGAACATGAAGCGTGTGTCTGTTGATCTTCCACTTGACCTTTGCCATCATTACTACAAATTACCCCAACGTCATTCCTCCCCGACATGTCGGGACAGGCAGCAGGCCTGTGTGCCATCTCCCCCCTGAATAAACACTGATCTAAGAAAAGAGATGGAGCGAAGAGGAGCGAGAACAAAGCCGGCAGGAACGAGGAGATGGAGCACGGCGAGAGCCCAAAGCCAGGCTGATGGATGCATTATGTGGATTTACAGCTGCTGATGGATGAAATGGTGGCATATATTTGGGGAATAAAATGCCAGCAAGGAGTAAATAAATGAAGCCAGAGTAAACATAATGAATCACAGGATATCTGCTGGATATCACATGAAGTAAAAGTACTTTAACATTAATCAGCTCATCGGGTCGTTTACGGTCATGGACAACAGCAAAACACTGCACTTTGGCAAAGTTTGAGGTACTTGTACTTTGCTACCATCTTACGCAATTTAACCTCTACTTCACTACAGCGCTGAAGTTTTCACTCCACTACATTTAAATGATAACTTCAGTTACTTTGCAGATACATAACAACACAAAAATCTAAGAACTAAATAAATTACGCTGTACTATTATAGGTTCAAATAAAACTTTATCGATCACTACAAGGACACTGACAGCCACCCAGCATATTAACTCCACCTTTACCAGCTGCAACATTAGGCTAATGAACTCATCAATAATTAGAATCCAATAATAGATATAATTCTGACACGGGCCACTGATTAGCACTTTTACGTTTGAAGTTTTACGTAAGTAAACATGATAATGTACGATTTTTACTTGTAACAGAGTATTCCTACACTGACTGTGGTACTGCTACTCCTTCCACCACAGCCACTATCACCTGATCGACTCACCTTATCTACTCTTAACGTCGTATTTGCTGCAGGTGAGCTACCTGCACCCACCCACCCACCCCCACCGCCCGGAAATCTAAAATCACCCAACTCTAACTTGTCTTGGTGGAAACAAGAAGTGGATGTGAAATGACAGGTGGTTTTACTACGACTATTAGAAGTTACGCAGTAATATTACGGCGGTGATGACAGTGACCAACGTTAACCCCGCCCACTGACTGAAGGCCTGTGGGGAGCGCTGCGACTGTTTCATACCCTGCGGTGACATATAAACGAGTAAACACAACATTTTCAACATTAAAACTTACATTTTCTGAACGGGCTTCTTCCTCCTCTTCACCGCGTATACCCCACCGCTCCCCGGCATGATGGCGCGGAGGTTTCAGCCGACTGTCTCCTTCCTTTCACTTAAAAGAAAAACCCTCCAAATGTTCACGCTGACATAAAAAGTTAGATTTCTGAATATCCAGACACACCCTGAATGCCTCTTCTCTTGTAAAACCTGTAAAACCTCCAGGTAATTTACTCAAACTCAGCTCGCGCGGACCCAGGACAGAAGTAATCCACATGCGTGAAGTCTTACGGGATTTTGCAGCGACCCTGTCGGTCAAAGTCTAATCTAAAAAGTCGTGAACTTTCCAAGTGAAGTACAGCAGCACACACCTCAACCAGTCTCCGCCTGTGTCGCTGCTGCTGCTTCAGCCAATCCGGTGCGCCGTAACATCGCTGCATCTCTGTCTCGCTGTTTCTTATTGGTGTAAACCTTCGCCTTTGTTTATCATCGCCCTCAACTGTAAAACTCGTCGTTTACATGTAAATATGTTGTGGTTGCCTTAATGGTCGGTTTTCCAGAGGGGGATAGGTTGTTTCCCCACTTCTAAAGCTGTAAAATTTAATATAAAGCGGCAGCAGCTCAACTTTCAGCTGTGTTTTCTGTTGTTTTATCGAGTCTGCCATGTTTTTCCTGCCTCCTGAAAAGATGTTATTGAACCTGTACCTCCATCCAGTGGACGTCACAGTTATCGCAGGTTTCTTGTAGGGAAAAAGTACATCTACTGGGGCTTTTAGAAGTAAAAATCATGCACTGAAAATGTTAGTAAAGTTAATGTAGGTACGTTTCGATAGCAAAATGTACTTAAAGTATCAAAAGTAAAAACACTCAATGCAGTGGTGAAAAGTAACTCAGTGCATTTACTCCAGTACTGTACTTCAGTACAGTTTTGAGGTGCATGTACTTAAGTATCTCCATTTTCTACTACTTTATGCTAGCTGCATTGCGCTACATCTCGGAGGGAAATGTGGTGGCCTACTTTTTACTTCACTACATTTTTTTTGACAGTCTGATTTACTAGTCATAAATTAATGGGTATAACTTTACAAGAATATTTTGACATTTTGTGACATAATTCAACTTCTTGGCGAGAGTTAGCCATTTTTGGTAGCCATTTCCAGTGTTTATGCTAAGCTAGCCAACCATTTAATTTTCAATGCACAAACGTGTGTAAATTTTTAACTCCTTGCTATAAAATAAATGTGGTGGAGTAAAAAGTACATTTCTCCTCTGAACTGTGAATAAAGGAAAGTATTTGAGGACATCTTACATTCTACCACTAGTAAACACAACAGTGAGTTTTTTATGGAGCTTTTTAATCACCAAATATTTATTAAATGTTACCAAAATACATGATTTTCATAAACTTGACAGTGTCTCATAGTTACTCCAAGATTCCCTAAAAGTATCACATTCATTGCAAAATGATTTTGGACAACAACTAGAGATTCTCTTACAAGAAAGTACCTTGATCATGTTTTTTTTTGTTAAAAAAAATAAAAATAATAATAATAACAAAGCAAAAATCAAAATGTATTCTTGAACAAAGGCACTGGCCACTGCCTTCACAGTTTAAGGTAAGAAATTAAGAAAACCAGAGAGAAGACATTTATGTTTTCAATTATGCAGCTGTATTTAGAATACATGGAAATCTGTGATTTAAAAAATGGACTCTTGATTGTTTTATAGCTGGAATGTGATCGACCACAACCTCAAAACACCAGAGACTTTGGTTTTTCCCAGGGGAACTCCTCTCTGCCAAAGTGACCGTAGCAGGCAGTGGCCTGGTAAATTGGCCGTTTCAAACCCAGCTCACTGTAAAAGAAGCACATCAATATTTCAATGTAAAATTTACAGAAAAAGATGGAAATTATGAAAACAATTAGACATACTTCACAATGACACCAGGCCTCAGGTCAAAGTTCTTTTGCACAATCTGCAGCAGCTCGTCTTCATCCCTGTTCGACGTGCCGTAGTGAAACACTGAGATGGAGAGTGGATGGCTCACACCGATAGCATAGGAGATCTAAAGGGCGTAACAGACAAGAAATCAGTGTATGTACTCCATCCAAAACATAGATAAGTAACAGAAATAATATGTAAGAAAAGTTTAGTGGGACTCAGTGCTAGCACTGGCAAGCTAGGCTAACTAGCCTCCCCTGTCTGCATGGAAGCTAGTTAGCCTAGCTTTCTAGCTTCCACATTCTGATAGACCTGAATATACAAATCACTTTGGTGATGCGAATCATTTTGTTCAGTTTAGTTCAAAGATTTGTTGTCACTGAAAATGTAGTTCGTTCACATTTTTTCTTCAGTTCATTAGTACGTGCAGTGTGTTGCTGGTTCAAGTTGTTTTCCTCAGACCCATGTAAGAACGTGTTTGCAAGATCAGTAGTTCAGTAATCAACTATTGACAACAGAGTTAACACAAACTTCGATGCTGTTTCTACTAATATGTCCAAAATTCTCATTTGAAACTGTAAAATGCTGCACAGGAGCTGCAGCAGTATTATTTAAATTTGAGTGAGTAACGAGTGCAGCTTTAAACGTCCTCACCTGAACGAGGGCTCTCCTGCACAGTCCAGCTTTGACCAAAGACTTGGCGACCCAGCGAGCCGCATAAGCTCCGGACCGATCCACTTTGGAGTAGTCTTTCCCAGAGAAAGCCCCTCCTCCGTGCCCACCCCATCCTCCATATGTGTCTACTATGATTTTACGCCCTGTCAGTCCTGCATCGCTCTGGTGATACAAAAACATCAGTCAACTCCTGCTTGTACACAAGCATCAGACAACCACACTGATTTATCTTTTTTTCACCATGTGTCCCTCTGTGGTTATTCCTTACTCACCCGTGGGCCACCTATAAGGAATTTCCCACTTGGCAGAAGATGGTAGATGGTCTTGTCATCCAAGTACTTGGCAGGAATGACGACCTTCACCACCTTCTCCATCAGATGCCGTCTGATCTCCTCCAGTGTGATCTCTGGGATGTGCTGTACCGAGAGGACCACGGTGTGAACACGCAGGGGCTCCATGGCTCCCATGTTGTCTCTGTACTCCACTGTGACCTGCAGGGACAGTCAGGATAGGGCATTTTTATACCTCTAATAGATAGAAAATGAGGGAGAGAGGTTGTGAAAGTCATGCAACAAAAGCTCAGAGTCAAACCAGCAATTTTGCAGTTCATGACAATTAACCCCGAGTGCACCAGCGTAGGTTTTTAAAATGTCCACATTGTTTTTCTTCTGAGGTGGCTCACTTGAGATTTGGAGTCTGGTAGTATCCAAGGACACTCTCCATTGCGTGACAGCTCCCTCATCCTGTAGTTGAGCTTATGAGCCAGAAGGATGGTTAAGGGCATACACTCCTCAGTCTCATCTGTGGCGTAGCCAAACATCAAACCCTGAGGAGGCAAACAAGACCGAAGTCATGTCAGCAGATTCGTTCAAATTCAACTCTTTACACTGAAGTAAATAGAAGTGAGAAAAGAGCTTTTGAATGTTATTTTTGTAAATGATAAATGTTTTTTGTGTTAGCTGCACTACCAGCAGGGCTCGAGGCAGGCAACTGCCAGCGTGTAGTGTCAATGTGAGGCTGAGATTTATGGTTTTGAAATGTGTGAAATGTTTCAGCAACAACTGAATGGATTGTCATAAAAGATCATTCAGTCATTTATGTTTTGTGTACATCGTGTACTCGACTTCCCATGACACCACCATGAGCTCACGAGCTCTATTTGAAGGCAACATGAACCTGCTAAACATTAGCATGTTAGCATTGTCATTGAGAGCATGCTACCATCAGCATTTCGCTAGTACAGCCTCACAGAGCTGTTAGCAAGGCTGAGGTAGTCTTGTGAACAAATTATTGCCAAAGGAAACATTTTTGTCACTATGTACATGTAGACTGCATGAAATTGAGGACTTAAAGGTGAAACACTGAACTTGGTCTCCTGCACCGATGTCCTCCTGGTCCCGGCCTTCAAACACACAGTCTGATATCTCCACACACTGCGGCTCCAGCGCGAGCAGCACGTTGCAGGTCTTATAGTCAAAACCTGCGGATCACAGCTGGGACTCATTCACTGAATTTCCCTGCAAGACTCTGCACAAAGTTCAGATATTCAATAAAACTGCTGAATCCAACCACACGGCACCTTTTGCAGAGCTGTCGTAGCCGATGGCCTTGACAGTATTTCGGACCACCGACTGAAGATCCACTTTGGCCTTCGATGTCACTTCTCCAGCCAGTAAAATCATGCCAGTCTTCGCCACACATTCTGTAACGAGAAATTACATTTCAAACCAGAATTGGACTCAGACGCTGAGTGTTTCTGCCTCATATGGAACTAAACGTATGATGATCAATCAGAGTTGATCATAAATTCCTAAAACCTTCAGCGCTATATAGATAGAGCACAAGGTGACGAGGTTTATCTCTGTTTCTCAGTGTCATAACTCTGTATTGAACTTTGGTTTAAAGGGCGGTTGTTTAATCTTTGGTTATCAATACTCCTTCGAAACTAGACTGAAGCAAGCACTGATGGCTACACTTTGGCCCACGGGGCAAGAGTCTGATTTTCAATCACACTGAAGTTCTATCAGAAAGTACTTAAGGATCATGTCCAGACATGTTTTAAGATGTGTAATTACTCAACTCTGAATAATAACTCGTGTCTCATATGAGTCTTAAAATAGAAACCAGGCTGATGAGAGACATCTACTAACATCAATAGATCAGAAGACAGTGAACTCACCACAGGCCACCTTGGAGTCCGGGTCCTGACTCAGGTAAGCATCAAGTACAGCATCACTGATTTGATCACACATTTTATCTGTGACACAAAGAAGAGAAGCTGTGAACATAAATATACATGTATTTCATTTTAATAGAGATTATTGACAGCTGTCAGATGTTCTAATTGATCTCATTGATTAAAAGCAGAGTTTTTCCATCACTTTTCAGTGTCTGTGGTTTAATACAGTTAGAGTTACACACTCACGTGTATGTGTAATGGGCATTTTTTAGGCTGATTCCAGTATTTTTACACCAAATATACTTAAATTTGCCAAAATTTGCCAAGGAAATAAATAATATATAAATAAATATTAAATATTTCCTCTTAGGCGGGACGAAGAGGGCTTTGACCCAGCATTTGTATGAGGAAATATAATGATAAAAAGCACAATTTAAGGGAATATTTGGGAAACTGTTTGGGAAATACAGATATTTTCTGACTGGAGTTTTCCCAAATCTTGATCTTGATCTTTAAATAAAGCTTGTGGAGAATATGTGATATGATGAAGTGGGCATGAAGCCGTGATAAAACGTCCTCTGAAGCGCAAACACAACGCAGAGTCAACACAGGCTGCCCTCCATGTCTGCCAATGTCCAAACACTAAATACTTTTGTGTTTTTTTAGTGCTTATACTTCAAATCTGAGCCACATAATAAAACAGTTTGAATCTTAAGCTGATCTCAGAACTGTTTCAACATAAAAGCATCATGAAGCACCGAGATTTTAAAGTTAGTATTTATGTACTTTTACTTCAGTAACATTTGGAATATTTTTTAAATCGTGATATTTCTACTTTTATGAAGTAAGTAAAGGCTCTAACTAATTCTTCCACCACTGACCACAACACAGTCTCAGCATGTCCACACATGTCCATGCAGTGTACTCAGAGTACTGTTACACCGTTAACTATGATCATGTGTGTACTAAGAGTACAGTTACACCGTTAACTATGATCATGTGTGTACTCAAGTACAGTTACACCGTTAACTATGATCATGTGTGTACTCAAGTACAGTTACACCGTTAACTATGATCATGTGTGTACTCAGATACAGTTACACCGTAAACTGTGATCCTGGGTGTACTCAGAGTACAGTTACACAGTTAACTATGATGTACTCAGAGTACAGTTACACAGTTGTGTGTACTATAAGCGGTCCGCGCGGGGCTCACAGTACCGGAGTGTCCCTCTCCCACAGACTCGGATGTGAACAGGAAAGTCTTCCCGCCGCCGCTGGTTCCGCTCGGGTTCATGTTGAGCTCGTCGGTTGCTTCAGTTCAGATGAATTAAAACCAGCAGGTCGGACTATTTAAGAGGAGCTGAACTCTGATGTCCGCCGACGATGATTGTAAAAAGAAATAATTAACCGTGAAGGTTCAGCTGAGGAGAGTCTGCAGGTCGACTGACAGGACTTAACAGAAACACAGCGCAAAGAGACCGATGAAGGTTTCCACCAGGAGACGAGAAATATTCCTCGAAAAGTAGAAATTTTCCTCTGAGGCGGAACTTTGGTGAACGGCTGTGAGGACTGAAGGAGGAGGAATGTTTTCAAGAGAAAGTCCTTCAGGCAGCAGCCAGGACAGCCTCAAGATGGCGCTGTTATGACGCAACACGGCCGGTAAAGCGCCAATATAATATAATATAATATAATATAATATAATATAATATAATATAATATAATATAATATAATATAATATAATGGGGCTAAAGTTATGATTTCAATATGTGTAGAAGTGAGTGTAGAAAGTCACATAAAATGAAGTATAATACAAGTACCTCTAATACTTCAGTAAATATACTTGTGCATTCCACCACTGAAATTTGGACACATATTACTGTGTATATTATGGTAGAAGTACTCAGGTCTTTTACTTGAAGTGGAAGTAGTGACACAGTGTAAAACTACTCTGTTACAAGTAAAAGTCCTGCATTCAAACTTCAGAAGTACTCATTATGTATTTCATAAGAACGTGTATTATATCATTGTATCATTATCACTGATGAATTCATGGCTTTAATGCTGCAGCTGGTAAAAGTGGAGCTAATTTTAATTTCTTTGTGTATTGGTGGGAATCAATAAAGTCTATCAAATTCTAACATATAACATCAGGTTTTGTATTATTAATTTGAATCTGCAAATTAACCAGTAACTAAAGCTGCCAGGCGAACACACAGGAATAAACAGGACGTTATCCGAGAAAAGCTCACCTGTGTGCTGTGAGCACACACCTGTGTGGCTGCAGCTACACAAACATTCATCATCACAACCTTCACAAAGGTCAGATTTATTGCAGGGCCAATATAACGATGTGCATTATATTGTCCGGTGATCAAGATGGTGTGGCCATCCCTCATGTTTAACCCCTACAATACTGGAACATTCGTGTGTTCGTGTACTGAAGTAGAAATTCACGGTCCTCTGCCTCCATGTTTCCATTTTAGACTTCACTAACTTTACACTTCTTCTTCACTCCATCCCCGAATATTTTACTTTTTACTCCATTACTTTGTCTGGCAGATCATTGGTGCCAGTGATTCAGGATTTAGACACGTCCAGTCACGCCCTGGACACGACCTGTTCCAACCTCTCTCCTCTGGGGGGCGCTACAGAGCTCTGTGCACCTAAACGAGCAGACACAGGCTCAGTTTCTTCAGTCATGAACGTCAGTCATATACTGTCCATAAACCTCGAACACTAAAACAGTCACTTACTGTCATTACAGGTTATGTTCTTACAGTTTGAAAGCACGTTTTTCTTACGTGTGCATGTCATCACTGACACTGTCACCATGATCCTGCACACTGTATGTAAACATGTAAACATGTAAACATGCATCCACGGTACACTGTCATGCACTCCACTGTGTGTATTGTTTGAACCTTGAAGAAACACTTCACTTGTATACAGACATTTTATTGATGTTGTTGGTCATTGATGCTTTTTATATATTTATATATGCACCCATTTTTTTTCATATATTTGTACATAATAACCTTGTCTGTTCTTTACCTTTATTTTTTCAGCTCGTTCAGAGTCAGATTCCTTCCTGCCCACTGAAAACCACGTATCTCCAGATGTGTTGATGTTGAATGTTTGTGCTACACTGAAGGATGAAGAGTTCCTTCGTGGCTTCTTCAGCTACATAAACTCTTTAAAACGTTTCTTGGATCTGCTGGAAAATGAGTTCATCAGACTTTTTACGTGACTTTAAGCGTTCACACTGTTTCTTCAGTATTTGGCAAGCTTTCACTGAAGAGCAGCACACTCCCAAAGTGACTCATGACCAGATCCTCTTTATCAGGAGAGTACATCTGTAGTACTAACAAAGTACCATAGAGCCCTGTTTAAGCTCTATTGAATTACTTTGGATATAGAATTTATGTGATTGAGATACTGAATTATCTCTTGACTTCATACGTACTCATTATGCTGTCAGTGAGAGAGACAGCATAATGAGTACGAGCTTTACTGGGAGTTTTACTTGTAAGAAAGTATTTCTAAATTGGGGTATTGTTACTTTTACTGAAGTAAAAGATCTTAATACTTTTTCCGATTTCCAAAGAAAATTGTGGATGCAGCACTTGAACACACCACCTGTAGATCAGTGTCGTCAGCTCGCTAAACGTTTTAAAAGAAAACTCTTTGTCTTGTCTTATCCTGCTGTTTTAATTCTACTTTATTTTATTTTCCTTGTTTTCGTTGTTTTATCACACATTTCATCATTATTACTATTGTTAGTTTAAGTGTTACTTCTAACAGAGTATTTATATATTACAGTACTGCTCCTTTAACTTCACTAAATGACCTGAATACTTCTTCCACCCGTCAGTTTTATTGTCACACGTTGGCCTACTTCAGATTACTGACTGCTGGTTGGTGGTGTGACACACTTCATGATGTGGTTTCTGTCTACAGCTAACTCATCTTTAAAAGCTGACTTTTGTGACACCTTCCTGAGCTAAACTCTCTCCTCTGAACAGCATGAATGAAGCACAAACTGTCAGCCGCTGCTTGTTTCACTGCTGAAACAAGAAGCTGCACCACACAGGATGAGGAAATGAAATGAAGCAACAGAGTGGTGACTTCACCCCTTTATTGCCTTGCAAATATCCCTGTTGAACAGAGCCCTTTGCTCACACTCAGTCCAGTGCTGCTCGACCAGCTGATGGTACGTATGTGTGTATCAGAGAGATTTTAGCCGGTTAGACTGAGATGATCTGTGATCTGAAGCTGCTGTCGGATGAATATGTGGCAGCTTAGATCGTGAGAGGCAGGAAATAGAAACGCTGCTTGTCAGTGATCGTTCTCTGAGGCAGGGATGTCTGCTTCCTGTCAGGCCAGTGGGACTTTGATTGAGGCAACAGGTTAGTTAATGAGTAACGCAGGGAAGGTGCAACCTTCAGCATACGTTTGTTCAGCTCTTAGACAGCCAGCACAGACCTCTGCGTTTGTTTATGCTGCTCTGAGGACCGGATAGCAGCACTGAGGAGGTTTTCTTGCTTGTGTGAGGCTCTTCTGTTGGCTCTGACTGAGAGACGCTGCTGTCATGGTGAGTCAGGCTGTCTGTGAACACTTTACATGTAAAGTTTTCATCTGAAATCCTGCTCTTCAGCTGTCACCGCTTGTTTTCATCTTGATGTCATCTGACATGATCCTCTGTGGGTCTGTCGGTGTTTGATAACCAGGTTTACTCTGTGACCACAGCGCTCCGGCTCTTCATGTGACAATCACACAGGCCTCTGTAAACTGATAGCGCCCTTTTCCTGTTATCTCACTTGCAGGAAGTGAAGCTTGCTCATTCCACACTGTGCCTGCAGAGGGCGTTGTTGCCTGCTCTGCATGCTGGTCAATAAGTGGAGGTTGTGACCAGTTTGTCCTCATTTTTCACAGGCGGACATGAGCTCCCAGACGCCGGCCTCCGGCTCGCCGTCTAGTGTTGAACAAGTGCAAAGTCAAGTGAACGAGGTGAAAGTTATCCTGAAAGACAACATCAGCAAAGTGCTGGAGAGGGGCGACAGGTTGGATGACCTGATAGGCAAAACCGATGACCTGCAGGCGTCTGTGAGTACCTGCTGATGAGCTGCTTATCATTGGTTTTCATTCATGACTCATTACACAACAAGGCTCAAGTAGTTAAGGACAGTTTGAAGATACTTGTACTTTACTTGAGTATTTCCTGTTTCGGCTGCTTTATACTCTTTTGGACTGCGCTGCCTTCATCTGACAGCGGTAGTACTTTTCAGATTAACATAAAAAATATAGAGTATGTGTATAAAACACAGTACTTTATACCATCTGTGAGAAGTTATGATTTAATCAAACATTTCCACTTTAAACTGCTCAAAAGGCTTCATTTAAACAACTTTTTAAAGTCCACGGTGGTAAAACTGTCTAATATTTAACAAAAAAATAGAGCGACAAGTTTTTTCACTTGTGCAACAGATCTCCTCTGATGTGTAAACTTGGTGGAGTCCTGCTTTGAGGACTCCCTCCATCACTTCATTAAGCCGCCTTCATTTTCCTTTTTTTCAGGCCGACTCTTTCCAAAGAACATCCACTCGGGTCGCCAGGAAATACTGGTGGAAAAACATTAAAATGATGATTATAATTGGCGTGATTGTGCTGATCATCATCATCCTCATCATCCTCTTTGCCACAAATGTGATTTAAGTCCTGGCCGCGCTCCTTCATCAGCTCAGGACTGAAAGCGATGGAGCTGGTGGATGACGCTCATCCTCACACGTCTTTTAATTGACCTCATGAGTCTCTGATCATTTCTGATGTGTCACATTTCAAGATGAAAACACTTCTGTAAATCTGAGGGTAAACGATTCTCTAACCTTTGAACGCGTATTGATTGCTCTGCTAAAGCCGTCGATGTGAAGATAAAATGTGGAGCTGCAGAGCTTAAAGTGAAAACGCTTCCTCGAACACTCCAGCAGTCACTCACACGTGACGCAACACAACTCACTATTTCACAAAGGATCACAATCCCAATGAGCGTTTATTACTTTTATTTGTTGCATTTTTGTGTAATTACCTGTGTGTATATATACTGCATGTTCATGAATGTCAAACTGTAATAACATATGTATTATAAGACTGATGACTATGATAAAGAGGATAAACTGGAACAATGCTTTTCATATCTTTGCTACCACAGTACTGTATATATGTGTGATCTGCTCCAACCAAGCTAACATTTCAGTAATGTAATAAATGAAGCAATTCACAAATAGCATATGAGAACAATAAATACAAAAACGAGGAGGGATGCGGGAACGTCTAAATAAATGCAAAACATCCAAACTTTGAAGATACAACAAATACTCTGGTAAATATAGAGGAAATGTGCTGTAGGCCACAGTGCTCTTCATTTATTCTCTTACAATCAGCTAGTGATCTTTGCTGGATACCATCATCTCCCCGGTCAAAGCTCCACCAGCCCACAGCTGCCTTTCATCACTCTGAAACCTGCGCAAAACAAACAGGAACCAATCAGCTGCGGATGAACCAAAAAAAAAGCTCAGTTATAAAAAGAAAATAGGAATCCCCGTGTTTATAATGTCCAATGTAAAAACAATAAGAAAAAACAAACTGAGAACAATTAGCTTAACATTTTACAGTTAAAAAAAAAAAAGTTAGTCCATAAGCTAGAAATCCTGAAGTGCAATAAATTGAAGAGGTCAAAGCCAAAATACTAAATGGAAGAAACCTTCGATTGGTCAAAAGTACACGTTAAAGAAAGCATTACATGCAACTTTCTGGAAATGTGGTGACACTTGTTGTTTTACAAAAGGTCATTAGAGGAAAATTCATTACAAGAAAATTAACAAAAGAGGAGTCTTTTCCATCGCTGTCAGTAAGACAAAACAGAGCAATACATGTACACAAAGTAAAGCACTTTATCCCCCAACACAGTAGAGTCCAACTACGAACCAGGTTTTAGCTCATGGACTACTGGCTACAAGAGCTAAATAAAGAAACAAGCATTTTAGATAAGATTAGGAATGCATATATTAACAATGGGAACTGGGAAGTCCAGAGAATGCTGTACGTATCCTTTGAAAAGCAAATAGTTATTTTTTCATACTTATAATCATTACTTGTGGGGGAGTAAGGGCCTGTAAAAAATGACAATTACATGTGTATAATTTAAGTTTTACATTACAAACAGTTGCAAACAAATTAAAATGGAAAGAAAGATGACAAAGCTGGACGTGTCCCATATTGTTTTAGTTTAGAAATGCTGATACAGGATGTTGTAAGACCATACCAAATGGCAGCATTCGAGAGCGTATGCTTCTCGTACCCGGTCCGCATTGAGCGGGCCCTGAGAGTATCTGGGAGTCAGCTCATGGCCTGCAAGGAAGCTCCGCTGGCAGGTACAAACAAGGTATGTCAGAGTTAGGAGACAACATACTTCCTTTTCTGTTTCCTTGCACATCCTTAACTTGGCATCCATTTACTGTAGTAGCAGTACTTTACCTGTTAACTTTACAGTTTAAAAAAGAAAGAAGGTGCAAAAGAGGCAGCAGAAGGCCAGCTGTTAAAATAATCGCCACAAGAGTGTAGCCTCTATGTTACCACTACTGTAAAGCACTTGAGGGTGCTGAGAAAAAGAAATTTACAAGAGAAAATTACACATTATGTTACCGAACAGCAAAGTAAATATGACTACTTTAAGTTAACAGGAAGTGGTGTATTTTTGTTTTTACATACCTACTTGAAGACGAGGGTCTCCGCTATTAATACGGCTTGTAACTGTTGGTGTGACCACCACGCCGCGGCGACTTGCCGTATCCACCAGATTGATCTGCGAGTGCGGCGTAACGTTTTTATCATTTCAAAAGCAACAGAACATAAAGAGAACATGTGATGTGAGCCTGAAGCCCATGGAGGTGTGATGCGTTTACTTACCGTTGTAGTCACCATATCCATAATAGTTGTTGTAGCCAGGGTAATCATAGCCACCATATCCTCCGTATCCTTGATTATTGTAACCATAATTGCCATAATTCCCATAGCCTTGATTCCAGTAGTTGCCATAACCCTGGTTCCAATTTTGATTGGGACCTGAAAATAAACAGGACCTACATTAAATGCTTCCATCAACCGTTTGATCACACAAGCTCGCGTCTGTTTCAGTGGGGTCGGCCATGTTTGCCTCCTCGTGATGGTTCAAGGTTTAAAAGCAGCCCAGTGGAAATGATGAGATCTGGTTTTACGTGTATTTCCTGGGCGGGGTGATCGTGTTTGTTTAATCCGGTCAAACAAAGCAGAGAAGCAGTGGTGTTGTGTACCAGACTGTTTCTTGGCAGGGTGCAGTGACTTCCTGGAGTCTCTGTTTGGAGTCCAGGAAGTCACTAAGCTTTGCCAAAAAACAAACAAGAAACAAGACAGCACATGTTAATTAGAGAGCTTCAGAGGAGCTAGCATTTCCCCTGTTTCTAGTCTTTATGCTAAGCTAACGGCCTGCTGACGGCAGCTTCATATCTACTGTGCAGACATGAGACTGTTATCGATCTTCTCATTGAACTCTCTGTAAGAACAACAGATCTGACTCCATCATGTTCTTACTCCAAAGTTTCATCTGTCACCATTCACTGTCTAGTCGGGATTCAAATGTCTCATCCACTCACCACCACCTCTTCCTCGAGACCTGGACGAGTATCCACCTCTGCCTCCCCAGTACTGCTGCTGCTGGTACTGTTCCTTGGACATGGCCACTTTAATTTCACACTAAAGGAACAGAAGGTAAACTGATTTCTGTCCACAGCGACCACGAAAACAGCACCAAACCAATTATCAGGACATACAGGTTTATTGTACCTTGCTTAGTCCGATATTGTGGTACTTTTTCTCCATGATGCTCTTGACTGGCTCCTCCTCTTTGAACGTGATGAAGCAGAAGCCTCTCCTTTTGTTGGTTTTGTTCTCCATAGGAAGTTCAATTGACTCCACCTGATCACATGATCAATGAAGGTAAAACGAAATTCATAAAATGGATTAAAACATGAGCCACAGCACGAACTAAAAGCTAAATCTGGGAATGTTAAAACAGACGTACCTCTCCGAAGGCACCGAAGTACTCCCTGACTTTCTCCTCAGGAGTGTCTGGAGACAGACCACCAACAAAGATCTTCTTCACGGGCTCTTTGCTCTTCATGGCCTTGGCCTTTTTGGGGTCAATGACCTTTCCGTTGAGTTTATGTTCCTTCTGTGAGGCAACCTTCATGAGAAAATAATCAAATGAGGGGTCACATAGAAAAACAATTACATGTAAAAATAAAGGGATGATTTATAGAAAGATACCCGGAAAGATGTTTAGTTGTTGTTAGCCTAATAATCAGACTGGATTAGTATTTTGCTTCAATTAGTCACTATTTCAATTTATCTTTATCTATTATAAAGGAAATGTGTGGAAAAGTTTCCAATTCAAGCTCACAGAGCCTCGGTTGATATATTCAAATTGTTAATTTGGTCAGAACGACCGTCCTACAGTCAAATATGTTCAGTTTACCATCATGTAAAACAGAGAAAAGCATCATTGATCAATTATCAAAATAGCAGAAGTTGCCAATTAATTTCCTGCTGATAGACTAACAGTTCAGCACTGCTTCATTCGCTCTTTCCCCATTTAAATCAATGAATAAGTAGAAGATGTGGGCGATGATTTAGCCGCAGATTAAGATTAATTCCAGCTTCATACATCAGCACTCAGTACTTTGGTTTGCCGTTCATACATATGATGTAAACAGTACTTATTGAGCAGAAAAAGTACCTTGTCAACACTTTCCGGATCTTTGAAGAGCACAAAGCCAAAGCCCCTTGAACGGCCAGTCATGGGGTCCAGTTTTAATGTGCAGTCTACAACCTCCCCGTACTTGGAAAAGTAATCTTTCAGATCCTTTTTGGTGGTGTCCCAGCTGAGCCCTCCAACAAACATCTTCCTGTTGACAAAACAGCAAGTTCAAGGATACCATAACTCTGTGCAGTCTCGACAAAAACAGCAACATTTGGTGTTTACAGCACAGCTGGTGCGTCTTTAATGTTGTCATACGTGCTGGTAAAATATGTTTAAACGTGCAAACCGATTTCAAGCGCAAGATAAGTCCAAAGGTACCATACCCCTCGTCCTCTTCGTTTTTACTGGCGTCGATCTTTGATCCCTCGGCCTCGCCCCCCATCAGGCCACAGTCCCCAGCCGCAGACATCGGGTCATCACTGTTAGCCTCCCCGTCCTCTTCCATTCTCATGGCGGTCGTGTCGTCGCTGAATTCGTAGTCTTCTGACATGTTTTGGCTTTTGAAATGCGCAGCAAAGTTGTTGCTAAACTCAAGCTACGTCAGTATTCCCTGCAGAAGCTAAGCTAGTTGGCTTGCTGTCGGCTAATGCTAGCTAGTGACTAGCTAATATTCTGTTCGTTCGCTTTAACTCGTGTCGATGATTAAAGCGAGCTATCTACTTAGCCTAAGGAGCTCAAATTGTAACGTTAGTCTGAATCTAGGCAAGTTTTGAGTAAGTAAGGCAGAAATTAGTTTCGTAGCTAACGTTATAGTTTGAGGGATGTTATGAGAGCGTCGTTTTGTTTTCGCCGCATTTTCTTCTTCGCGTCTTTCTCGCAAAACTACGCTCAACAGCGCCACCCGCCGAGCTGACAGCCCCGATCAGAACATGTGTGCACAGTTATTGGAGTCGGCTCAGTGTTAGCTGCGAGGTGATGGCAAGAATAGCTACCTAGTGGCAAACAACTAAGCAGGTGGTACATTTCTTAACGCTCAGATAATCTCATCTCTGCTTCACCTGTCCGCGTTAAACAACCACCGAGGAGCCGCGTTGCCTGGCTTTAACACTGTGGTGCTGCTAATTAAGCTAACGTCAGCTAACCAGCTGCAGACTCTCCTTAAAAATGGCCACTGTTTCAATTCCTGCTTGTACCAGTGCACTCTTGCTGGATATTGAAGGAACAACAACACCGATCACATTTGTAAAGGTAAGATTTATTACACGGAATTGTTTTTTTATATCAATTGCATATTGATTGAATAGCAGTGCTGGCTAATTATGTAGCGCTCAGAAACGACTCTACGGCCATGCTAATAGATGCCTGTCACCACTAGCAGCTCGGCTAAACCAGCACAGCTCGACGGTGTTTGAGTATTGTGGACTCAATCAAACCTCAGTGTAACGCTACTCTAATTTTTCTGTTCGTATACTTAGTTACTCCCTTTCTTCATTACTCCTTTTAGTTGTTAGCATCTTGAGAATCACTGCCTGATTAAAAACAGACCATAGGCTGCATTCATTTCATAGCGGAACCATCGTAATTACAAGTTTCCCACCTATAAATAACGTTCACGTCAGTCGTAATTAAAAGCTCCGAAATATCCGCCTTTGTGTTTATAATAAGGAAGTGCCTGAAAACACACAAACATGGAGAACTCATGACAGCCAAAATCGGTTTCGCAGTAGTCAGTAATTAAACCCATGTATAATGGATAGGATCTTCTATTGTTATTGTACAGTATTTTAAGCTCTCACACGACCATCGAACAGGACGTTTCCCATCTTGACAGTCATTCCTACATGGCGTGAACGCAGCATAACAGATGACATTTGAACGAAGTCCTGCACAAAATACACCAAGAATAAAACTGTTGCACCTAAAGCACAAAAATGAATGAAATATGAATGAATTAAAAAGTGCTGGTTATGTGTTCAATGTTGCTTTTATAAATATAAAAGAACCAGCACATTTTGTGATGGATGTATTTATTGTCTCTGTGTAAGGAGCCTGTGAAAACACACCCAATGACTCTGTCGTTTGCAGGATATCTTATTTCCATACATCAGGGAGCATCTTGAGGATTACTTATCCACTCACTGGGAGGAAGACGAGTGCAAGCAAGATGTCCATCTCCTAAAGAAGCAGGTAAAGAGCTGAGGCGATTTCAAGTGTGATGCAATCAAATTGAAGAGCAGCCCGGAGCTTTTCTTCCAGTGTTACTGCAGGTTATCAATCATCTTGACAAGGATGAATATGTCAGCGTCTAGTGTGTTATCTTCTGTAGAAGGCCGTCCTCCTCCTGACCACAGTCTCTTAGTCATCTGAGTAGAGGAGGGAGGACTTTGGCCTTTGCCATGTACGTCAGTGAAACTAATGATTATTATTCATTAACACGTCTGTTGTTTTCTTGATAAATCCATTCATCAGCTGGTCCATAAAATGTCAGAAAACAGTAAAAGCCCAAAACACACTTATATTTAGTTCAATGTCATAAAAGATGAGGAAAAGCAGCAAATATTCACATTTAAGGAACTGGAATTTTGGCAGTTTTGTTTGAAAGAAACAGATGAAACGATTAATCAATTATAAAACAGTTGCTGATTTAATTTTCTGAAAATCGACAAACAGCTTTTCCCAGTAAAAAATGATCATTACCAGATAACAGAAACCCTGCCGGAGGATTTGACCTCTCAACATGTGGCCAGATCCTTTATGTTATTTTGGCAAAGACAACAGAAAACAGCGGTTCTGCTCCCCGATTGTTGTGGCAGATTGAAGAGGACGTGAAACAGAATCGTTCGGGTCCTGTCCACACCGTGGACCAGACGGTCCACACGGACGAGGAGAAGGCCATCAGGGAAGTGGTGGATAATGTGCTGTGGCAGATGGCAGCAGACAGGAAGTCAACAGCACTCAAACAGCTCCAAGGTCACATGTGGAGGGCGGCTTATTCTTCTGGGAGAATCAAAGGCGAGTAAGTACACTGATCATTTTCCTCACTTCAAAATTCAGACGTGCAGAAGCTCCATCAGCCCGACTGAGTCCCATCGACTGTGTTTCCATCATCACTGCATTTAAAACGGGGAAGCTGGAAAAAACAATGACTCACATGGTTTCAATGGGAAAGTGTGTCTGTGTCCACACACAGACCTTTAAAGTCCAGCAGAGTAGATATTTTAATGTTCAGGGTTTTCTCTTCCCATCCAACTCACAGCCTTTGTCTTATTTGTCGCCGCCTTTGTTGAAAATTCTGACAATGTTTTTAGTTCTTGTCTTTTCTCAGCAGCTGCTTGTGTTCATTTAACGCTGAGCGACCTTGTTACACGCAGCGGTGTTAGCGTGGAGGCACTGACACATTCACTCATTCATTCAGGCAAGCGGGGAATTACGGTGACTCGTGAGGCAGATGAGTAAATATTTCTCACGAAAGCGAGGTTAGCTTAAGTAACACATAAATACAACTGAATGTCAAACCACAGCAGTTTCCTGTTTGTTAACTTTCAGATTCTAAAAGCAGAAATTCACAGCAGTGAAGTGAGTCTGAAGGTGACGTTCGCTTCGGATCCTGCAGCATCTTCTTAGTCAGTTTCACTCTGTTGGCAGGAAGAGGTTGGTCAGCTGACCTCTGACCCCTCAATATCCTCCACATCATGTGATGTGATCCAGTGACTCCAAATCAAGAGTGAATCATGTGACTACGCTGGACAAATAGAAAACCATTTTAAACTGTGCTCCGATTCATTACAAATGTTTGATTTCTGAGGTCTTGGTGATTTTGGGACCGAAAAACGAGGGTCAATAAGCTTTATAAAGGTAATTAAATAGGTTTATCTTCTGATTGTGGTCTTACTGCAAACAGGATCTACCAGGATGTCACCCCATCCATCAAAAGATGGAAAGAACAAGGACTGAAAGTGTATATTTACTCCTCTGGAAGCGTGGAGGCACAGAAACTTCTGTTTGGATACTCTGTGGAGGGAGATGTTTTAGATGTAAGTCGTCATCTGTTTAATCCTCATCAGATTTAAGATATTTCATATAATTGTCTTTGTAACTTGTGGCTGATGACATGTTTTTCTTAATCATTTCAGTTATTTGATGGTCACTTTGACACCAGTATAGGAGCCAAAGTAGAAAGCAAAAGCTACGAGAGGATCGCTGAGAGGATTGGCTGTCAGCCTGAGGAAATCACATTCTTGACAGACGTCACTCGAGGTACGTTTGTTAGCAATGCTAACGTCTTCATGAGAGGCTCAGGCTTTGGCACCAAACGTTTGGGTTCTGTTACTGTGAGTAATCGAGTAGAACCTGGACGGATCTCCAAAAGTCAGAAAGTTACAGATGAAACGCCCTCTTCAACATTTTAAGCAAGACTAGTGCATTTTTTTTTTTGTTTTGTCAATTAGCTAATGTTAGCATGCTAACATGTGACACAAGATTATACCTGCTACACATCAGCATGCTAGTTCGCTGTCACTCTCCAGAACACAGTGCGAACCCTTGAGGTCTGATCAACGTGCTGAATGCATTAGCTTCCTCTTCGTCTTTCCTGTCGACGTGGTGCATTCGTGTGTTTGTTCACACGTTGCCTTCGTTGGGATCACGATCTCCACAGGGAAGCTTCGAGGAGGTTCGGTGGGCACAGCCTACCAGCTGGCATGTGTCTCTGCTGTCAGGCTCTGTTCATGTGAGGTTACATTTCGATCTACGTATTCACTCGTGGATTTGTCCTTGCAGAGGCTAAAGCGGCCGAGGAAGCCGGGGTGAACGTGGTGGTGGTGGTCCGGCCTGGAAACATGGAGCTGACAGATGACGAGAGGGCCCACTATAACCTCATCACATCCTTTAGCCAACTTGAACTGACGGGACGTGTTTAACGCAGAGCGTGGAGGAAGACTTCATTTCATAATGACCTGCTCCTTCTCTTCTTTGCCCCCAACCCTCCCCCCTCCTTTTTACAACTCTGATGTTTTGTGTGTTCCACGTTGACAGTTCAGGAAGTGTAGGAGACGCCGCTGGACTTCAGGTAGCCACAGGTGAGGCTGCTGGGGTCCCGGCCTGCGACGAGTTCATCCATCCGGCTCTTTCAGGCGGCCGCTCACAAGTCTGGAAACAGACCTACGGAGTGTGAGAGGAACTCAGAGGAACGTCTCAGTGGACCATTTGATTGACTGGGAAGAGAACAGGAAAGCAACAAACCTGAAGGACACTGCACACGACCTGTGACGTTACTTTACCTTTTTACCTTTTAGATGAAGCGTGTTTGTCGCCCGTTCCTCTCCAGCGTTACCCAGAACTTTCCAGCTGTGTGTGTGCGTGTTGTGTCTGTCGCCGTTTTGTAAACATTTTCCATTCACGTGCTGTTTCCTCCCTCGACACACACACGCGTGCTGCAGTTTTATCCAGTGACTGAACTGTTTAGCATTGTAATGTCTTAGAAAGTAGAACTACAGTATATAGATGCACTCAGCAGCGGAGATGCTGACAGAAAGTTCTCATTTCAAACTTTGTTCGAATGTCTTAATTAGCCCCTCGCCGGTGAATGGTGTCTATTTAAACGTGCCATCCTCGTTGATCATCTGTAACATCTGTAGGTGTTGGAAAGTTATCTAAAAATTGCCAAATTGAGGATTTGTGTGTGTGTGTGTGTGTGTGTGTGTGTGTGTGTGTGTGTGTGAAACATAATTGGTATTATTCAGGAATGATGATCTAAAAACTTCCAATAAATGCCTTGTGTCACACAGAATCCGTCTGCTCTCCGTCCAGATGTTCATGTTTGTCCGAAAAACTTGTTCCCAGATATGGAAAAGCTACATTAACACTTGAAGGACCAATTAACACAAATCAACGCTAAGAGTTAGATGAGAAGTTTGATACTGCTCTTATTTCTGTACGATGAATATAATGTGCTAATCGCTGAGCTTTACAGGTGGTGGCGGATCAATTTTATTACCTTTGGACTGAGCCAGGCGAGACGTTTAGCTACATGGCTTCATATTTAGCACTCAGACATGAGAGTGGTATCAATGGAACGTTCAGCTCCCAAAATGTTACATTTTTCCTTTTAGAAACGGTCTCTGAAAGGTGAGCTGACCCCATGATGGAGGTGAATTAACAGGAACAGTCAGATAAGAAGATAAATACCGCACAGTGGAGCCAGCAACCAGTTAGCTTAGCATAATGACTGCAAAGGGGGAAACAGCTGGCCTTGCGAACACAGTCTGCCTCCAAACACCTCTGACATTCACTAAATGTTAATATTACACAAGGTTTGTTTTTAAACTTTAGTTTTTGTTCAGATGAAACAGCTTGTGGATTCTCCGTGTTTCCAGTCTGAAACTGGCTGTTTGAAAATTCTGGTGGAGAAACATTGAATCCTTTTATTTACAGTTTTTAACTGTACAATGCAAATTCCCTCAAGAGCAAGGCTAGCTGTTTTCATTCTTGATGCTAAGCTAACTGATTTGTGCATCCAGCTTCATATTAAATGGACATGCATGATAGGAATCTTGTCATTTTTCTGCAGGAAATGAGCATGTTTATTGCCCAAAATGCTAGCTAAGCTAAGGCTGGCTTCAGCTTCATCCCTCCAAAAACAGTGTTCCCCTTACTCTGAATAATCCACAAACCTCACTTGACAAATGATATTTTATTTTTTGGGATACTGATTGCGCACTGTGCAAAGCTGCAAAGCTGCATTTGAAAGAGCTAGATTAAACTCATAACATCTGCAGATTCATACCATCTCAATACAAAGATTCAAAAAGAATTCATAAGTAAATAATGTTAAAGACGAACTGCTTGAAAATGGTAACAGTAATTCGACGAAACATTCGTGCACAAACAGCAAACAGATTGTGAACTAAGAAGATTTTTGGTAATTGGTTTGGTAATTTTTAATGGGGGGTGAGCCAATGGCAGCAGGCCCCTGCCCCCACATCAACACCCCCCAGAGAGTCACAGCAAGCGTTAAGCATACAGATTAACCACAGACAGCACTGTGGATTAATCAATCCACCACTCACAGCACAGTCAGACCACCCCCCCACTATCATTCAGTCACTCAAGGTAACAGTGATGTCAGTCGTCGGTCTAATCCTTAAATTTGTTGCCCATCCACGTGTCTGGTGCATCCCCACCTGAGTATTTTCCAGCATGAGACAGCGTCGCACCTCTGCCGTTGGTCAAGTTGTCTGTGCACATGAAGTCAAAGTGGCTGTGTCGGAACTCGATGGCGAAAGTGCTGAGGAAGAAGAGGAAGGCCATGACCAGCGCCCACTGGCACTGAGCCCCCTGTGTGTGCAAGCTCAGACCACCCAGAGTGAAGTCTGTGTCAGGTGAGTTAAGGATCGCAGTACATGAAAACACGACGAAGCCACCTGCGCTCACAGTCTGCATCCAGTTCAGTCAACAGACATTAATCTGCAGCTGCTCAGACAATCGGTTCATTAAATTGGTGTGTTGTAAATCTGTAGTTTCACAACATGCTTATTTAGGGCAAACACTGACCTCAGTTAGTTCCTGCTTCTGATTGGTTAAAATGTAGAACAACCACTCTTGTTTCCACACTGAATATGAGGCTGGAGCCAGTTATCTTAGCTTAGCATAAAGACTGGAACCAGGAGAAAAGGGCTAGCCTGGCTCTGTCTAAAGGGAACACAATCCACCAATAAAGCTCACGAGTTAACACGTTTTATTTAATCTACACAAAAACTTCAGTGTAAGAACGACAAATTTTGGACAGTGCAAGTTTCTCCTTTTCCAGTCTTTATGCTAAGCTAAGCTAAGCTAACCAGTGTCTGCTGACTTTGAAATGTAAAGTTTGTGGAATTCCCTGCAGAGCTGTAGGCGGAGCAATGCTAACAGTGGGACAAACAAAGCTGAGGTCGTCACTTGGAGCTCTGAAAATAAACAGAACAGGCTCCTATAAATCCACGACCTCCCGCACATCAGACGTTACCTGTGAACTGTGCAGGTGAGTGAAAGGATACAGAGAATCGTGCAGATAGTGATGAACCCAGACATCAGGAAGCGAGCGATCCCAACCTTCCTCCCCTCGTTGTTGATGTTGACCCTCATGGTGATGTAGGACTGCGCCCAGCAGAACAACGTTCCCAGTCCGAACGTCAAGAAGGTGCCCACGTTGTGAGTCACCTCGTCCGTGAAGACCTAAAACACCAGAATCAATCAACGGATTCGCTCTCTACCTGTCGGGTCTCTGCGGCCGAACCTGCAGGTGAGTCCATCTATAAATCTGTCAGCGTTTACCTGGAAGTTTCCTACGAGCGTCATTCCAAAGCAGGCGAAGGAGAACAACACCAGACAGCAAACGTTCAGCCACGCTTTGTCTAATATGGGTTTCAGCTGAAGGTATCTGAGGAAGGCGCTGATGAACCCTGCGATGAAGAAGAACCAAATAAAAATGAACGGCTGGCTTAATTCAACAGCTGCATGGCTCACTGTGTGTTTAACAACGAGGTGACATCCCACGTCCCATGCACCTTGACCTCTGACCCTCTTCCTCATACTTCTGTTGCAGTCTGCAGCGCAAAGTTTGAAGTAATAAGAAAAAGAATGCGATTTGGAGCGAGTGCCAACCGCGGCGCAGAGGATTGTGGGTCAGACGAGCCAGAAAAACACGTTGGCTCACGTACTGCAAATTGCGATCAGATGCAGGAGGACTTCCTGGTATTTCTGGCATACTGCATTTGACACACTGTGTGTTGGGACAGACTAAATCTTCCCCGGCCTGCTAAACATCACGGCAGTGCTGGAATGCAGTTTTGGTCTTTTCGTGGGGTTTGTTGACAATAAGAAAAAAAGTCTTGAATAATCAGTGTCTGCTGGAGGTTCGCTGCTCTTACCCAGAAACGCAGAGATGTTCATGACCTCGGTGAAGATGCAGCTGGCCGCCGGATAGTTACCTGCAATACTGAAGGTGGAAACGTGAAACATTTGCAAATTTTACTAAAATAAAATAAATGGAAAGGCTGCTTTTATTTTGAAAAGGAAATGATAAGTATCTACCTAATGTACGGAGGATAGAAGGAGCCATTTACTCTCCTAAAAACAAGAAACAATGTATTAATCCAAAGATTTCTGAAAGCCATTACTTGCTGGATGTAATGTTGTCTAGTTCTTACCAGTTCTTTGCGCCCAGAGGTACGATCTTCTCATTCTTGACAGCAAGAGAGTATCTATTAAAACACAAGAGGGGACGTATATTATTATCAGAAATATGCTGCAGTGTCACCTGCTTCAGGTGTGAGGATGATGAAAATCACCCTGAAGCCTCCTGTGTAGAAACAAGATGATGCAACGTGTCGTCCTACTCTGTGAAGTTATTTTTGTATCTTTACAGTAAGCTAGTGTCTCTTTGTCTTAGTTTTGTGTCCCTTTGTCGCCAATTTGAAGTATTTTGTAGTTTTTTGCATCCTTGAAGTCATTTTCATGTCTTTGTAACTGTTATAAAGTGCTTTGTGGTCATTTTGTGCCTATAGTTTTTTTTGTCTCTTTGTCATGATTGTTTGTCTCCTTGTTGTCTTTTGTGTCTCTTGGTAGTTGTTTGTGTTCTTGTCATTTTTGTCTCTCTGTCGTACTTTTGTGTCACTTTGTTGTTGCTTTACATTTCTTTGTGGTCCCTTTTTATCACTTTGTAGTAGTTTTGCATGTTTCTGAAGTACTTTAGTCTCTTTACAGTCGTTTTGCATCTCCCTCATGGAAATTACTGCTGCACACTGCAGTACTAAACATTACTGGAGAGCGTCACAGACAGCTTGAGATGTGTTGTCAGAGCCTGTCTTCAGTCAAACTGGTAGTTAGAGGTAGTTCGTCTAATAATTATCGGGACTTACACCAGAAACAGTCCAGCGGCGGTGAAGGCGGAGTTGATGGGAGGCAGAAGAGCCCACAGACTAAACTTCAGCATCTTTTGTCTCCGCTTGTCCGGATGAACGGGGATAATATAATGTGAATGACGTGCCACGTGATCGGTGTGACGGTGAGAAATGGACATTGACTTAAAAAGAGACAGAGACATGTCAGACAAGTCACTTCAGCTGAATCACACGGTATTAGCTGTTCTTTGTTTTTAAGCAGCTGCATCAAAAAGAGACTTGGAGTAAACACAGAAACCGGAAGTGGACGATTTAACACGTCCAGAGCCGAACGGCACAGCCCAGACCAGCTGAATGTGGATGTAAACCTAAAGAGCAGCAAACAGACTGTTCACGTTAGTTTGTAAATAAAATATACCTGTCGGTCTCACCTGTCCGCGCTGTGTTACTCTCACCGGTCCCAACGACTCAGTTCTGGGTGGAGGCTGTAAAAACTGACCACTGATAAACGGCTCAGCCACTTCCGCGTTATTTATAGTGAGTAATTAATGTCTGTTGCCCCCGTACAACATTGACTTCGCTGGAAATTACCGCGTAAGATGGAACGACGACGTCATGGCCTTTTCCCGAAAACAGGCGTGAGCTGAGTAACACTACCGGTTTGTTCGTAGTCCTTCAAAATAAAAGCGTTAACATTTTAACATTAGTACAGTGGTGTAGTAGTACATCATTTGCGTAACAAAAGTAGCAATACTACAGTGTCAAAATACTTTGTTATACTTTGTTGCAAGAAAATCTCCTGCCTCAAAATAGTGTACTCACACGCATACAATGTACCACCACTACAAATAGTAACTAAAGCTGCAAGACAAATGTAGTGGAGTAAAAAGTACAATGTTTACCTTTGAGATGTAGTTGAATAGTAGTACAAAGATGTACTCTGAATTTGTGCTGCCTCTGTGTGCACTGGTGAAAAGTAATTAAGTACATTTACCTCCATCAGTCCCAAAAGCCTCAGGCAGGTTTACTTTGCATTATTTGCTTTTGTAATTAGATTATTTGTAGATGTTTTTGGTAATTTACACCAGTGAAGTACAATATCAACTGGACCCATCACTGAAAAGCGGTCTTGTGGTCCTGACCAGTGCCAAAATCCAGATCTTATCTGAGACACAGAACCAGCACTGTGCTGCAGATCAGGTGGTTTCTGGGTGTCTCCGGGAAACGGTTCAACAGCAAACGTCCTGAGGCTCCCAAACAGCCTGATGTCCCCACGATAAACCCAGTAGAGGAACGCTTATCTGAACACTGACAGGACACTTCAGTTTACTCTGCTGCTAACACAGAGGCGCTCAGTGTGTTCATTTTAAACCAATTGAATCCTTTAATTTATATTTTATAATGTGTTATTTAATGTGTAATTTTAATACAGGGATACGTGCTGTACCATCTATGACATGAAGACTACAGGTGGTACATCATATGTAGCTTCTTATGGCAATAATGACAAAAAAAAAAAGAAGTTATCGTACGTTACCTATAATAATGTCTAATACTCTGGTGCCATCATCAGGTCAAAAGTTGAATTTGTCTGCTGTTTTGGTTTTCTGAAAAACTGATTACTTTCCCATCAGCCTCAGCTGAGCTTTGAGTTAACTGCTAATTAGCAGTTGCTAGCATGCTAACACGCTAAACTAAGATGCGCAGAATGCCGGGTACACGTTAGCATGTTAGCATGCTAACATTAGCATTTAGCTGAAGCGTTGCTGTGCCAGAGTTCGGTCAATGTCTATATTTAATCTTTATTATTTTTAGAACAACAACACCATTAAATACAGGCTCCTCCTGGATGAGTGGAAGAGGCTCTGAAACAGCAGTTAAACCTTCATGGACGATATAAATTACAGATAATTTCACTGAACAGATGTGTCCTTGTATCTGTGTACTGTGCTTATCTTCTGCGCTGCAGAGTCCACCTGAACCATGTTTGACCATCAAATCTCACTCACAATCTTTTATTTCATGAATTTCAAAGAAAAGCAGCTGAATTCATATTGTAAATAAATACTATTTATTGAAAATATTGCATGTAGTCAATCTAAAACAAAGACTTGTTTTCCTTTATTAACAACATAAACTGAGGTCGACCACTCAGACGACAGCCCTCATCGTAGGTGGAATGAAAAAGTCTCCTTCCAGTTTCCTTCTGAGGTCTGATTAATTAGCACATAATTAACCTCAAATGCCTTTAAAGACGACCATTAGCGTTTGTTTGAGCATGCATACTTTAAAATTCCATAAAAGCACAGTCTCTTTTTAAAAGTCATTGCACTCTGCTGAGCTCCATGATTACACTTAAAAAAAAAGAATAAAACAAATAAAATGAAATGAAACAACATTAAACGTCCTCGACGAAAGGAACTGCATTGCTGTGCATCGACATTTCCAACACACTGACAATGTCTTGGTCCAACGTGTTGTGTGCAGTGACACCAGTGGTGAAAGTAAGCCAAAAAAAGCAGAAAGAGGGTTTAAAACATTAAAGTACTCCATTAATTTAGCTTGAAATGCCTGTGAGGGAGTTTTAAGTTTGATGTCTGATCTGAGGGCCTGTTTTTAAAAGAATCTGTATTCTGTTTATCGCCTCGTTTGCAGGTCTACTGCAAAACGCATGCAGGCGATGATGCTTATATGGTTACAAATAAAGCCTGATTTTGTACTTCTAGGTTAGATTTCTACATATTTATGGATTCTAGTGTATCTGAGCTTTGTTGCAGTGCACAAATATTGAAGATCTAAAGATGAACAAGCTAATATTTCTAACATGATTGTTGTTTGCATGATCGCGCAGTCGTGAGGCAAAAGCATGCTGCTAGTAATACCTAATTCATTGACACTGGCTTAATTCTTCATGGTGACTACATTTAATTTGATCATCTCAAGTAGACAGAAATGCCCTGAAAATTCCTGAATCTCCCGTTTCCTATTTTTGTTTTCATTAATAACGCTCCATTGATTAAGTTCTTTTGTGTTTAATTCTGTGCCTTCCTTATGAGATTTTCAATACGATCGCTGCATATTCATTAAATCCTCACACATCTGAGTGAGTAAAGATCTGAATCGAGCCCTTTATTTGTCGTGTGCTTTTGTTTGCACGGGGCTCAGAATTTACAAGCCTGATTCCAAAAAGTTTGGACGCTGTATAAAACGTAATAAAACAGAATCAGTCATTTTCAATCAAACTGTCAACCTTCATCCAGTCATGTGTTCACAAAGTGGTGAACCTCGCTCCATCCTCGCTGTGAGCGACTGAGCCTTTCCAGGATGCCCCTTTCATACCCAGTCATGATCCTCTCACCTGTTACCAATGAGCCCGTTTACCTGTGGAATGTTCCAAACAGGTGTTTTTGGAGCGTGCTGCTGCATCACTTTCAGGACATCACATTCTGTTTTGATTATGTTTCACACAGCGTCTCTGCTCGTTTGGAATCAGGTTGAACTTTCACCACTGAGTGCGACTGTTAGCATGGCTTATGTTCGCGTTGCGTCAGAAAACATGAATGGCACATAGAAGAATTTTTTAGGATTTTCATACATCTCAGAATTCTTCGTCATTTGCAGCTCGACCTCTGACCGGTCACTCTCCCCCGTCCCCCGCTCTCAGACCCGGAGGAGTTCGGAGTTTGGGATTTTTCTGCCCGTTCAGACTCCGAGTTTGTTGGCTTGCGTCAGCACCACCTTCAGCACGGGCATGAACGCTGACGTCTCGCTGAAGTTGCTGCTGCTGACGATGTGGGTGTGGATGTTCAGGCCCTCCGTGTAGGATCTGGACTCTATACTCCGCGCTATGTTATGAAGTCCTCCTACGATGGCGGGAGAGAGCTGAAGAGACGACCAGCAGAGAGAGACGTTAGAGACGTCCTTTGTGAAGATTCTCAAACGCAGTTATTATCAGTCTGATCTGTCTGAATTCATTTGGCCTCATGCAAGAACATTTTGATGTTCTAATCTCACCCTAAATCTACATTTGCTCTTAGAAGCTTTCAAAGGCGGATTCACCAAACCCTCTTCAGCCAGGCGGACATTTACGGGTTAAGGTCATAGCAGAAGTGCAGGACACTCACCGTCTGCTCTCTGAGTTTGTCATAAAGCGCCTCCAGACGTTTGTTGGCATCGTCGAGCTTCCTCTTAGTTTGCTGTGAGAAGACAAAACAGAGTGCGATTAAAAGTCAGTTGACGTCTTTGTTGAGATCATCTGAACTGTCATCTCCATCGGGAACACTCACAGGGTCGGTCGCTACAGCCAAGCACTTCTGGATGAGCCCCTCAAAGGTGGTCTTCAGGACCAGGTGCTCGTCGGGGATCGGCTTCTTCATGATCTTCTCAGCAGGGATGGACTGCAGAGGCTGGAAGGGTTAAACAGGGTCAGAGGCGTTCCAGTCTGATGAGTGTTTTTCATGTGTTCATCATTGTATTATGAATCTGCAGAAAACTGAGTACCTGTATCACATCTCCAGTCGGGGCTCCTGGTGCCCCCTCCATACTGGTCTTGGGCATCGCAGGGTTCATGGCTGGAGGGGAGAACTGCTGCTGGTGCATGCCTGAGTAGGGGACCTGGGCACCGTGCGGGCCCTGGACCGTGGCCTGAGGGGCCCCAGAGGACACCGGCTGGGCCTGAGGGTCGCCGCCCAGAGGGGCCATGATGGGAGCAGTGATGGGGGCCGGAGGGGTGAAGTTCCCCCGAACCGACTGAATGACGAGAAACACATTGAGAACATGAAGAACGGTTCTAGATGTGATGTGACACGGTGTGTCGGGTCTCTGCTGACAGACTCACCTTCTTCTTTGGTGGTCTGTTCAGGGCCGGTGGGTCGTTCCAGCCATTCTGAGGCCCTACACGACAAACACGCTAATGAGGTTTTTATTTTTTAAAGTGTGTCAGAAAATTATTTCACAGCTTTGATCACAAACTTTTGCAGAAAACAGGATTATTAATGAAATGAAACACGTTTGCTAACGAGGATATAATCTGTCTCTGCTGCTTCCTGCAGTGTCTAATTCTAATCAATACACTAATCAATGTAAAGATCCATTGTAAACACACTGATCTTTTTTAGATTTAAATGGTGCCTTCATCATATTGAAGAAAGAACAGGTAAAAATCTTAATTCAAAGGATAATAATTTGATCTTCCTACTCTGATTTTAAATGATGAATTAAATATGTTTATTTAATTTAGATAAATTATTTTAAAAAGGCTTCTATAAATGAAATCAGAATATGTTTGTGTGAATGAAATTAAACGCTGTAAAAAGTCTGTAGTTATCAAAGTGCTGCCGGTGATCTTTAATTCAGTAAAAAACAGCTGATGTTTGTGTAATTATGTCAACGCCGCCATGAACTGACCGACACTACAAGCTGTTACTGCAGGAAATCGGCTGGTTAAAGGTTAAAAAGAGGCCACGCTTGTGTTTTAACGCTGAGTGAGTTTGTGAGGAGGAGGATGACGGCG
This sequence comes from Chaetodon auriga, assembly GCF_051107435.1. Taxonomy (NCBI): domain Eukaryota; kingdom Metazoa; phylum Chordata; class Actinopteri; order Chaetodontiformes; family Chaetodontidae; genus Chaetodon; species Chaetodon auriga. The sequence continues at coordinate 21,363,620 of NC_135092.1, forward strand.
ATGAAGATCAGAGCCATGCAGACCTGTTCTCTGAGAGGAGGGAGGCAGGCCGGGGTCGAGCCGTGTACCTGAGACTCCGCTCGGCGGAGGAGGAGGAGGCATGTACGACACAGGAGATCCCGGACCGCCATGCTGGAAAGACGCTCCGGAGGACGAAGGAGCGGAAAAGGAGGAGGAGGACGGAAAGAAAGGAGGATGGGAGGGAGGAGAGGAGGACAGGCACTGGCTGCTGGGAGGCTGTCCGGGATAGACCGGAGGCGCTGGCTGAGTGTACTGAGAGAGAAAACCAGGAGGCTCTGCAGGAGGAGGAGCTGCAGGGGAGTACTGAAGAGGCTGATAGATAGACACCCCCCCACCTCCAGGCGGGTAGTGGCTGACCTGGGGGTAGGCTGGGGGTCACACAGGACACAACAGGCGCTGTTAGTGAAACACTGGTGCATGTTATACCGACAGCATCATGCAGCTGGACGGAGTGCTGATGAACAGATGAACCGACATGCTTCACGCTCAGGTTACAACAGACTCAACGGGAAAAACATTCAACATGTCACTCATCTTCTGTTAACGAGCACAGCGGCGAGGAGGAGGAGGAGGAAGAGGAAGAGTCAAACATGTCCACGAGGAGATGTTTGACAGGGTTTTAAAGGGGAGAGAAGAGAAGCTGGAGGTCCAGCTGCTGAGGAGACCTCACCTCCTATAAATGATGTTTTAGCATGAGTCACACTAAGAGTGAGTGAAACAAAGCGACCATGCAGTCATTACCCGCTCGTCTCTGGAACACCATGATAAAAAAAAGCCTCTTTTCTTTAGTTCCAGGCTCAGAGCGAGTAAACCAACCTGCAGATCTAAGAGCGACCTAAACCAGGTTCAAGAGTGTTCGCTTCATCTTTAGGAGACGAGGCTGCTTCATGACTTTTTCTTTCTCCGGTCAGTACTGTTAAAGCAGAGCGAGCCCTTCAGGTCGAACACTTACGCTGGTACTGGTGGGACATCATATACGCGGGGGTGGAGGAGTTCGGGGGCGCGGCGGCTGAGCCGGCGGGGGGCATCCCGTACATGGGGTTTGAAGGCTCCACCTGCAAAGACGCACAGAGAAACCTGACGCCATGTTTGAACTCAGAACACAGAGAACTGACCTCTGATGACCAACTGTGAGCTACAGCAGAGGGTGAAGCCAGCAGAGACGCTCCACCCTGATCCAAGTCGGGGTGGATAAAATATTTTTTTATAAGCATCTCCATCCAGATACTGAAGGTCCTCCTTCAAAATTATTCAGCTTCTAACATTCAATTATTGATGTGACAGGAATGAAAGATTATCTGTGATGGATCAGCTGTCGTTTTACGAGATGACTCACTCCTTTTTTTGGGAACTACAAAAACACTCGCGGTGTGGAGGTTCCTCCCATCACAGATGATCTTTGACAGACACACCAGTCCCATGTTGTCGTTTCATTAGTTCAATTAGTGACAGCTGATATGATCCTATTTTTCTTTTGGATCAGCTTAGAGCATCTCTAGAAGGCTTTTTCCCCGTGTGATGTAAAAAAAAAAAACAGAGGGCAGGATGGTCTCAGATCTGCTCTTCTGTGAAATGAAGCTGTCTTTGCTAACGAGGAACAGCATGCGTGTCAGGAGACGTGCAGCTCGTTTAGACGAGCAGACTGAGTGAAAGAGTGAGACCTGCAAAGGAGCGACTGAGAGGAGGCAGTGAATGCATCACAGGAAGCTGTGAGGAGACGCAGGTTACCACAAACACACCACAGCAGCCAAACACAGTCTGGGATATCAGCTATTGATCGGATCAGTGAAAACAGCTCATTCACAATCATTAAGGTGGAGTCTGCGTGCAAGAACATCTGCAAACATCTGCAAAGGTGTGTGAGTGTGTGGAGGTCAGGTGGGCGGTCAGGGTACCTGCTGGTCTGAAGCGCTGCCTACTTGGAGAGGAGGAGGGACATTGGGGAGGGCTGTGGGAGTTTGGTTACTCCAGGAGGTGACAGTGGAGGCAGCCCTCACCTGAAGCACAGAGACACACGGCACATACTGATGATGGCTGCAGCGAGGTGAGGCGGGGGGGGGGGGACACTAAACAACACCACAACGCACTGGACCAGAGTTCAAGGGTTCAAGTTACAGAAACAGCCAGAACACACACTGGTGGTGTACAGCCCCTCCCCATCAACGTTTCACAGCGTTTAGAACAGAAATCCAACCAATGAAATGACGGCAACACAACAGCAATGAGCGCTCCACCAGTTAGTGCGACATGAGGATGGGGTCTGATAGCTTTTTAGAAATCCAATCTGTATTATCTCTATCACATGTTTTCCACTGAGAGAAGAAGAAAGGTTTGAGGTTTGTTAGCGAGCATTTTGCCATCGGACCCCATCTCCCGTATGTTGTCAGATTATAGAGGAAGAACAGGAAAAGACCAGTCTGCCCTCAGATTTAATGAAACCTAAATCTGAGTGAATCCTGATGTCTGACACTGAAAGCAGAGTAAATCTCAGATCCTGGTGTGAACTCTTGTGTGATACAGTGCAAACTCAGAGGAACATACTGGCTGGTAATACTGCGGCTGTGCAGGGGCGGAGGCGGCGGGCGTGGGCATGGGGACTGGAGCGGCTGCGGGGGGCTGAGGCACCATGGCGGGCTGGATCGGGGCGAAGGGGTGCCGGGGCAGAGCCTGGGTCTGGGCGGGCAGCTGAGGCTGAGCTCTGTGGGTCTGCACCGGAGCCGCCGCCTGCTGCCCCAGAGCCCGACTGAGACGGTCACGAAGCTGCTGTACGGCAACCTGCGTGGTCCAAACGGGAAAGGTGAATTTAGGTTAGTCTCTACGTTAAGTGAACTGAGTCGATGCGCCTGCTCTCTGCACCTTCATGACCACGAGCAGCAGGGTTCAGCGAGAATAATCGGACATTTCCAACTCATTCAGAACTTCATTAACACCTTTGAAACACACGCTGTACATCTGTGTGTGTGTGTGTGTGTGTGTGTGTGTGTGTGTGTATGAATAAAACAACTACAGCCTGTTCAGACATTGTTGTCACTAATAACTGATGAAGAACTAAACACGCTAGCTTAGCAAAGGCTTCATGGACAGTTGGTGCAGCTCAGCCTGCTGTGTCACACACCTGGTTGGTGTTGTCCGGCAGGTAGGTGATGGCAGTGGACAGACTGCCCTGCGAGGCCAGCAGGTTGGCGTACTGGCTCATCTTCTCAGCCAGCAGGATGCCGATAGCGGCGGGACCAGAGCGCTGGGTCTGCTCGACCGCACGCCGCAGCACCACCACCTTCTCCACCAGGTCCTGAGTGGTGGAAACACAGAGCGTTAGCAGGACTGAACGCATCAGATGGGCTCTGAGGGTAAAGGGAAATCATTCAGCTGCAGGTTTAAGAGAGCTCACCTGCAGAGACAGTGGACAGGCTCCGTCCTGCGCTCTGGTCCAGCAAGACACGAGTTTCTCCACGTTTCCAGCACAGATGTAACACAGGCAGGCCTGGGCTTGCAGCTCCGTGTCCTCTGCTGCCTCCAGTCTGGCCCCGAGGAGGTCTGACGAACAGAGACGTCCAGTTAGAGAGCACAATTCAAAGTACTGCAGTGGAGTGTGTCCATCAGTGACTACGTTAGGAGTTTCAGTGATATCGGTTTAATAATCCCGTTGACTTAATGCTGCCCGTGCTGATGTGTTTCAAACAGGCTAAACTGACCGCAGAGGGAAGAGAACTCCTCCGGCTGAGCGTAGGTCATGACGGCCGCCAGAGCCTCCCTCCAGTTCTGCAGGTCGCAGGTCTTCAGGATGTCGTGCCAGTCCTTCATCACCACGGCGCTGATCAGCTGCAGGAGCAGAACACAGATTATCACCGATGACGAGCTGAGCTCACGAACGCGCAGTGGAAACCCTCCCTGTCGTTACCTTGGATATCTTGCTGTGTGTTTTGGTGAAATACTTCTTCTGGGTTTTCGCTAAGAGCTCAGCCCCTCCGGCGATGGCCAGGATGATGCTGTCTGCCATTCGGTTGTCATGGAGACAGAGCTCCACAGCTCCCTCGAAGTCTCCGGTGAGCAGGGCCTGCGTGATCAACCCGTCCACATCTGGAACGAAACCGGCGTTATTTTACGAACACGACAGCCGCGCTCAGTTCTTTCTCTTCACATCATGAGACGTTCAAAGACTTGTTACCTTGACTGATGCTGAGGCTGACTCCTCCTGAGGGAGCCGGAGCCTCGGCGGGCTCCTGAGGAGGAGCTGAGGTCTCAGCGGGGCTGGGCTGCTCCTCCACCGGCGCCGTCGTCTCCTGAAACACCAAATAAACATCCCATCATGTCCATGTCCACCATCTGGTCTCTAACTGTGCTGAGCTGGATTTCATTGATCTTTAATAACCGTTTTGATCCTCAGCTCCTGCTTTTAATCGTCATCTCATTAGAACTCTAACGCTGAACAGTTGTTGTGTTTGTTCAGTGAATCAAATGAAATCAAGACATCTGAGCTCAAGTGAACCATGAATTCACAGGACTGACACACGCTCTCGTTAACAGAGGTCGCTGTGGACGGACCCAGTGTGAACATGCCCACACAGTCCTGAGAAAAGCTCTAATCAAGCAGAATAATTAAAATCACCTGTGTGTGTTCACTGTGACGTGCAGTGCATCACAGTGCAAGCCAACTGAGCCAGAAGACAGAATGTATGAAAATATGCTGAGATGAAGATACCTCCTCCAAGGGGATCTCCTCCTCCTCCTCTGCGTCCTCCTCTGGGAGATCTGGGTCCACTTGTTCTTCTGGTTCGTCCTCTGGATCAGCTGCTGGCTCCTCGGTCTCTGGGTCTGGAGTGGGGTCCGGTTCCGGAGTGGCTTCCGGCTGAAGGTTCGCTGCAGCGATCATGTCGAACGCTGCCTCGGGAGTGTCGACAGGAGGCACGAGGCTGAGGTCCGGTAGAGGCTGGAGGCTGGCTGGAGCAGGCGCCTCCACCTAAATATGGAGGAAGACATATTTTCACATATTTTCACACATAATTTCTAGTCTTGTCCAAAATTAAATAACTTTTGGAAGGAAGGGTGTGACTGAGGTAAAACTCAAGCTACAAAGAGGAATCAGCAAATGAGTAGTTTCCCCTGTTTCCAGTCTTTATGCTACGCTAAGCTAACCATCTCCTGCCTGTAGTTTAATATCTAACAGACCATAAGAGTCCCTGCAATAAGCAAGCTTACCTGCGGAGCGTCAGCAGGCTTCTCCTCTAGTGCCGAAGAAATCTGACAACAAAAAGCTCACAGTTATCACAAGATGTGCTGAAAGGTACACGAGACAGGAAGTGCTCTGAGCAGGTGTCATATGGGGCCTACAGGAGCCGAGAACACGCAGCTCACCTTCAAGGCGATCTCCTCTTTGTTGTAGCCCAGAAGCTCCATGTACTTGCTGCGGACGTCACTTTCAAAATTAGCCTGAAATCACGAAACAGTCACACACACAACTTCAGGAATGACAGCGTATTTACTGAAAGTATAATAACAGATTATTCAGATTTTCTAGATTCAGATTCTTCCTGAATTTCCCACCTTGAGGAAAGACCAGACGGTCTTTTCAAACTTGTTTTCAGATGCATCGATCTTCTCCTGGCAGAAACCCACAAAGCTGCCTGCGCTCAGAGTGGCCTGCAGCTGATCGGAGCGCTTCAAAAAGGCCGTTTCTGTGACAACCTGGCTGATATGTACGATGGGAGCGGCGGGCTGCTGAGGCTGCTGAGGGTTCGGCTTGGTGTTCTCCAGAGAAACCAGCTTCCCACCGAACTACGGGGCCAACAAAAGAACGTCAAGCGTTTGGGACGGTAGAACAAAGACGCTCTAACCTCGACGTCATGAAGAGCAAAGACTCACAGCAAACGATGCTCCGACGGGTCTGCGGATCCACTTGGGGGGCTTCTTCAGGGGGGTGACTGTCGCTGGAGGGGCAGCGGTCTGAGGCAGCTGCAGAGGGGGCAAAGTCTGCCCTGTTCCGAAAGGATCCATGTTCCCAAACGAGTTGCTGATCTGCAACAGACACAAAGACACGATGCTTCAGACATCACAGAGGTCGTGTTTATGAGCAGCGGATGTCAACAAAGCAACACATTCCCGCTTCTGTTGCAGTTAGAAGTTAAAATTTTAGTACTTCCTTATAACGGGAACACGTGAGGTCAGCTGGTGCAGCATCTCCAACACGCTGTTAATCAATATTAAGCCTTAAATGCAGGCAGCGGGTTATTTTCACACAGCGTTTCCAAAAATAAATCTCCTGGTCTCCTCGTGGTACCTTACATCGATCAAGGCTGCCTCTTACCTATAAGCTGTCCTCACAGCAGACACGCGTCTTTGTGGAAGCAATGAGCTTCTCAGCTCCAGGACAGCAAACACTGATTCATTTGCAGCTTTTAATTGAGCACACAGACGAACATCTTCCGTTTGGAAGACTCGTGTTTTGTCTCAGGAGATTTAGTCTCACCTGGTCAGCGTGTCTCTGGCTCTGCGCCTGGCTGCTGCCTCCCATGATGGAGTAGATGTCGATGTGTCCGTCGAAGCCGGCGGCCGACAGCACCGCCGGGTTCCTGGGGCACCACTGGATGTCAAAGCACCAGTGGCTGCTGGTGGGCAGCTCGTACAGCACCTGCAGGTTCAAGCAGATCGTTCAGCAGCAGCAGAACAGGTTTCCTTTCTCTGGTTGTGTAAACATCCAGCCTGTAACAGTGACCTGTAACCTGATGTCTACAGTAAACGTTTACCTCTCCTGTGTTTGGATTCCAGCACAGGATCCTGCTGTCTTTGCCGCAGCTCAGGAGCAGCTCGGGATCCGCCAAGCTCCAGGCGATGGCCAGGACCCCCCTGTCCACAAATACAGCAGCTATGTCTTAAAAAGCCACATGAACTTTCATGGAATGAGGAGAGAAATATTCTAGATTTCTTTTACTGTCAACAAATCCAATTAAAAGACCAAAAATGACAAAGTGTTAGTCTGACTCTGAACTATTCTGGCTTCAAGACCATTATTTCCTACTGAAGATGTAAAACTGGACACGTGGTCTGTGCTTGGTGTGTTTACCGTGTGTGATTCTCAAAAATCTTGAGAGGAGAGGTAGCAAAACGCAAGTCCCACATCTGGATGACCGGCATCCTGTCGTCCTCTGAGGCCAAGACCAGCTGAGTGGCCACTTCAGGGTTCCAAGCCAGCCCAGAGCAATGCATCTAAACACAGAGTCACGCACACGTCAGGACACAGTTTAAGCAGCAGACAGCACAAATCCAACAGGACAACAAGTGTAAGACTCCGTCTGAGCGCAGGAGAAGCAGCGTACTCTGTTGCTGTGGTCGCTGACTTTAATGATGAGGTCATTCTTGCGGAGGTCCCACACTGAGGCTCGGCCACTCGGGCTGGCTGAGGCCAGGATGTGTTGGACCTGTTTGTTCCACGACACACAGCTGATGTCCTCCAGAGGCTTTAAGACAAAAACACAAGCTCTTATATTCATTATACGTCCGTTAAAGTCATCCAAACTTAAAAACATCATTTACATGCATGAGATGATGCAGCTGATGTCCAAAAACATCATCTGACAGCACAAACACAGACAGATGCACACTCAGCATCAGACCGTTTTGACAGCAAGGACACAATAATTCACAGAAAATAAATGTAAAATGTAGTTAATACCTGGGTTTTCGCTCCTGGTGTCATCGGAGAGCCGAAGTTATTCATGTCCCAGATGTAGATTTCAGACTCATTCCCACCTGATGCAACGAGGTTTGTCTGCAGCAAAGAACACAAGACGCACAACGAGTCACTGCAGTTGGTTTGAACCCGAGTGCGTGAGTTCAGTTTAAAGTCCCTGCAGAGAAATGGATCATACCTGGAACGGGTTGACGTCGAGAGCTCTCACCGGCCCCGTGTGCCTGTCGCTCTCAGCTATGATCACGTCGCTCTCTCCGGCCATGATCTTCGCAGGGTCGTACAGGATGACGTTGCCGTTCTCGCCTCCTGCGATCAGAACCCCTGATGGGTGAGCATCGCTGTCCATCCCATACGGACCCCAGACCAGTTGGTGATATCTGTAGAGAGAGAGGAGAGCAAAACGTGAGTGATGAACAGCAGCACTGGAAAGAAAAAGGTCAAAGCATGAGTGCAGTCAGCAGCTTTGGTACCTGTGAGAGGAGGAGAGGCTGCCACACGACTTCATGTCCAGAGACGGCTCCGTCAGGTCCAGCTCGAAAAACTCCAGGGAGGCGTTGGTGCTGAAGGAGGCATCCAGCTGCTGGGCTGATGTTCCTGCAGAGAGAGATCACAGGGACCTTTGGTGTAGCTGTGTCACATAACACATGATGCTGCTGCACTGCACAGGCTCATATTCATCAAATGACTGAAAAGTGCACTTAAGAATGCTCCAAAGTGCCGACGAAGGAGTAAAAAAGTCTTTTCAGAAAACATTCAACATACATTTATACTTTATAATGCTGGAAATTACGCAGCAGAATTTTCATGTTCTCCTGTGATGTGCCACCGGATCAAAATGGTGAAGAAGTGAGATGCACGCTGTGTGCCTCAGATCAGTGTAAGTGGCTGTATGCACGGCTGGAGGACTTGATAGAAATGATATGCTGTTGTAGCAGCTGCAGCAGGCCTGTGCATGCATATGTATGAGCTGCATGCTCATACCTGTTGCAAGGTAGATGGGGTGGTGCTGTGCGGGACTCCAGCTCTGGATGGCTGTGCGGTTGATCTCTTTAAGTTTCATCCTGGAAAAATAAGCGCAGAGTGGTTACAGCAGATTATTTTGGTTTCTCTCCACGTGGCTTCAGCAGGAATCACCGCAGACAACAGAGCACACACATGTTTGATGGATTTAGTTCTGACAGTGTGGATTAAAAACAGCTTATGTTGCTGGGCTTGAAGTTATGTTTCTGTGTTCAAGGATAGATTCACTTAAGTCTGTCTCAACACAATACCTGCATGTCCACATGTACACTGACGAAGTTCAAACAGAGATCCTTTATTAATGTTATTCCAGTGTACAAAATGCATGTATTCAGTATGAAATCCTCTTTGTGTTTCCTTCCTGAGCCACAGTGGCGGGAAAGAGAAATGCTGCACTAGAGGGAATAAGTAATTTTGAAATATAACACTTTATTTCTCAACAAGGCATTTTAAGACAGAACGAGGACATTTTCTCCTCCATCACTTACACTTTAATCACAGAACGAGTGGATCTGTCACCACCAGTATGGAACACTTACAGTAACTGACGACTCTTCATACATATGTGCATGTGCACTGAGTTGACAGTTTATTAGGTACACCTTGCTAAAAGTAATGCGGCCTAACAGTCCTGCAACAAATCCTCCCGTCATGAAGGGTATGACGTCCAGCTCTTTTGTCTTCTGTTCAGAGAGGTGTTCGTGCTGCTGTTGAGCTGCACTGTCTTATACTATTATTTAGTCCACACCATTCATATGAATGAAGGCAGACTGAATAACAGAAACACCTCTCTGGACAAGGCAGAACAGTTCACCAGCACCACAAACTGCAGCTGCAACTAAATATACCTCAGTAAAACAGTTTTATAAAACCCTCCTGCACAATTGCTCTATTAGACTGCATTAGGTGCACCTAATAAACTGGTAACTGAGTCTAAGTGTTATGTTCATTGTGAACTTATCCTTTAAATCTAAGACGAGCACAACTAGTCAAGACATGAGGTAACGGTGTTATGAGTTAAAACCAAGCAAGTCAGGTTTTGCATCCACTTCTGCATCGTGCTTTTCACCGTTGTTTCCATAAATCCACTAGTGACAGAGTTACAGACAAAGGCCTACTTTGACTGACGTGAATTACCACATGGACACTGCGCTGAGGAGCTGTACTGGAGCTGTGACATGAAGAAACTGGTCTCAAGAAACCGAGGAACCAGTCGGCGTAACTTACTTCTCCCATTCAAGTGTTAACATTAGCAAAACAAAAAGTACAGTCCAAGCTAGCTTAGCAGCAAGCTAACAGCTGACTGTCCAGTTAAAAGCCACACGGCAGCGCCGATAAGGAGCCTCAGCAGTAAGAAGAAGAAGTCAAACAGCAGAAGACGGACTGTCACTTCTTGTACTGGGACACAGTACAGCATGTCCTCAAGCTCCAAGGGGACATTTTGTAGCCTGCTAGCTGCTCGTGCAGGCAAAATCTAAGAGTGTGAATACAGTAACACAGTGATAGAAACCCACACACATCTCACTACTTCACCAAAGCGGCTTACCTTCCTTTCTTTGCTCCTTCTCACATGAACGCAAACATACAATTTGTGACAAACACAAACGGCCTGCACCCGCCCGAGTTCCCCTTTCGGTTTTGCTTGAGAAATAACGGTTGTAAAAACAGAAGAACAGGCTACCGGTTCCCGGCTACGGACTCCAGACTGATTTCCACGTCCCCACTGGTCTCCATCAACGTGGCACTAAGCAACAATCTCCTCCTACCACGAAGAAGAACAACAGCTTCCGGTGGACGTCAACGCTGCTACTCCTGCTAGCATGCTAATGAGCAGGAAAGCTAACCATAACAGCGGTACATTTTCATAGTAAATCTACTTGCAAACCTTAAACTGTCAAGAGAAGATTTTACATGAAGAAGTATTCAGTATAGTAGTCAGTGTGGTCTGGTAAAGTATTTCATTCTTCAGTGCAAATATTCTAGATCACTCTCCTTTAATTTTCATCATTTACCAAAAACCTTGTACGGATTAATAATCCCTACAATAAAAATGGCGATGTTTGCTAACTAAATACAATCTAAATACTCCCATGAATTCTTCTCTATTTTCATTTAATACTCCTCATGAACAGTGATGTTTCACTTTATATTGTTCATGTATTATGCTCAGTATTTTGTATAACAATGAAATCCTACATTTATGCATATATTCGTTTCGTGAAAGTAGCAAAACAGCATCAGTACAACAGAGAAAAAAATATTCAATTTAAAATAAAAGACACAGAAATATTATCAGCAACATGTGCTTTAAGTGTAAAAATATTGAGAGTGCAGAGAAAATTACATTTACATACTGATCCATCAATGTGTTTTACTGTCACAGCTTGTCAAGGTGAAGTTAGTTTTAACTACCTTATTTTGATTTTATTCATGTTATTGACTTTCTCTGCACTCATGTCCATTTTCTCATTTCACCTGCCTTATCTGGTTTATTTCTTTCCTTTTGTAAAGCACTTTGTAAGATTAAGAGCTATATAAATAAACTTTATTATTTCTACCCATTCTCACAAAGTACAAGCAAAAGCATTTTCTACCATTGCCATCCAACTCAGATAATGCGAAGGCAGTGAGAAGATTGAATGCAATTAGAAATTCTCAATACTTGTTTAAGCAATAAGGAGAGAAAATCTAGTGATGAAAGTATAAAATGTAAGATAAGGCTGATAAATTACATTTCCCCAAAGACATCTCTCTCTGTGTGTACACACACACATATACAAAAAACAAAACAAAACAAAGTTGCTTCCCAATTTGTATTTATTTGTTAATTAATAACTCAATAAATCCATAAAATCAGGCATAACATTATGACCACCTGCCTAATATTATGTTGGTCCCCCTTTTGCTGCCAGAACAGCCCTGACCCGTTGAAGCATGGACTCCACTTGACCCCTGAAGGTGTAATGTGGTATCTGGCGCAAAGATGTTAGCAGCAGATCCGATGTGTAGTAGATGCATTTGTGTAAGGACATCAACCGAACATGCTTTCACTTCAGCAGGTCAACCCTGAAAGAACAAAGCAGATATTTACATAAACTTAAAGGTTAGTCATATAACAGCAACATGTTCTTTAGAAGAGGAGAGCCAAAACCCTCAGAGCTTCATCAATAATCTTTCCCAGACATATGACTGGGTCAGATGGGTAGTGATTGATATCATCATTGGGATGGCCTTTCACATTATTACATAAATCACAGAACGGCAATACATACATGTATGGATGTATGTCAGGTTCACTGCAGCCCTCTTCTTCCATTGATCTGTCAAAACAAGATAAATGTTAAACATTTCAAGTCGTTGTCGGGAAATCATTTGTGCAATCGTGGAATTATACAAATCTCTACGAACACATTTGGACACTGAATAACCGTAGAAATTAAAAGCGTTGGGATTTTAGGATGTAAGCCGAATTGAGCAGGTGAAGCTTAAACGTCAGAAAATGTTTTGACTTCTGTTGTGTTGCCTAATGAGCATTTATTGATTCGAGAAATCACACAATTGACTACATTTTAAATAAGAGTTTGGCGCGACGCACGTGTCTCGCTGGAGCACACCGACTTGTCTTGATCACGCGCTCTGGCGGTTGTGGCTTGACAACGTGGAGCGGGCTAACTGTGCGGTCCACAGCACATTATCACAACGAACAGAGCAATACAATATTTGAAGTTTACTTACCTGATAACAGAAAATGGAGGCAGAGATATAATTTCAGCTAACGTTGTTCACCGGAACCTCGTTTGAAAACCATACTCAAAAGAGAAAAACGACCTAGCTAGCTAGCTACCCATACTGACTAGATTAATTTAATGTGCACAAAGCTTTTTCTAAGCACTTGTAAGTGAAATATAATTGCTCCTGTCTCAAAGTGACACTTTGCTCAGCCTAACCTGCTAACTACTGATCTACAACTGAACAACCCAGCCTCAACTTAACTTCTTCGCTTTGTCTTCTTCCCCTTCTGGTTTGTGTTGGCGTTTCCCGCTTTACCGCCACCTCCTGCTTGGGATGTCCAACTGACTCATGGAGAAGACTGGGCATGCGCATTGATGTGCCTTTCTCCCGGAATAATGAAGCTGATGAACATCAGAGGGGAAGCCCACCGATTTCACACACCAAAGCGCGTCCACAGGTGTTGGGGGAACTATTGCACGTGTTTTGCTATAAAACACTGAGTTGTATTCTGCATCACCCACGTGACAAGACGGAAACTGTCAAAAGTTTGGGAAATTTCAAGTTATAATATTTGTCAGAAACTTCAGAGCCGACAGACATTTTGACTTGTTAGAGAAACAAAAGCACAAGATGAAACTAATGACATTAATGAGGGATTAAAGCTCGTTAAGACTCTGAACTGTCAGGAGTCCAAACATGAACACACAACGTTCTGCCAAAGTTAAAACAGTTCATTTATTTCACATGATGTTTTGTCTAGAAACTGTCAGGAAGTCATCAGTCAAGTCGAAATATCTTCTTAAAAAAAAAAAAAAATCTACCAACACCCAAAATATTCAGTTACAATCAGACAGGACCAAAAAAAAAGCAGCATATCATCACATCTGAGAAGCTTTAATGAGCAACTTTTTCCTAAAAATGACTTTTTAAATCATCATCAGTCATCAAATTAGATTTTCTTTTTTATTAATTTAATTTCAAATTAAAATGTTTTTTACTTGAATATTGAATATTAGAGTTTTCAGTATTCACATTGTAACTAAACAAGCATCAATCAATCAGTTAGGATTTTTAAGAGTTTACCAGTCAAAACTCTGCTGTGGTCAGATTCTGACTCAAACGCTGCTGATCGTCTTTTCCCTTTCACGCCTGAGACTCTGCTCACCTCAACGCTGATGTGAAACAAGCAGAACCGCTGAAGCTTTGGCAAAAACGTGTGTTCATGAAGGACGCCATCAGTCACGTTAGATGACTGAGAACAGGTCTTCAGGGGCTTTTAGAGTCCACGTCAGGGCAGCGTTACACCAGAAAATCACTAGTTTGTGTGATATGTTGTGTTTATGGGTGTCAGGAGTGGCCACACTGGGAGGCGGAGGAAAAGATGGCTGCAATATAGTTTAAATACCAGGACAACGATAAAGTGTATGAGCTCAAATCCTGAGAGAGAACGTCCTTAATGCCAGTGAACACAAAGCCACGACCTTCGAGGTGCAAAAGGAAATGAAACACGGCCATTTTCTTTCCTGATGTGAAAGGTCAGTTAGCTGCTCTTGATCCGCAGCCTGCGCCTTCAGACCGGCCTCGGACGGATCAGCTGACTGTCACCTGACCCGCTCGCCTCCAGTTAGCACCAAGAATCACTTCACAAGCATCCAGGTGTCACTTCTGTTCCCATTCATGGTGTTTTTAATGTAAAGTAAGCATGACGTGGGTAATAAAAGAGAAGAACGGTGCACCTCCACCAGCCCAGCCATGTTTCAACTACTCTGAGCAGTGTGTGTGTGTGTGTGTGTGTGTGTGTGTATAATACATTATGTGTGTGCAGTCATCTTATCTAAGATCGCCTCTACTCATTTTCATTGAAGCAGTTTAGCCTAGCCTTGGTTAATTATTAACATTTTGCAGCACACAATATTAGCGCTCACAATGATTACAAATAAATATCAAAAGATACACGTTGCGTCCGTCTACTGGAGCAACAAAAGATGACAGAAAAATTACAGGCGTTTCTTTTTTTTTCAACGACCTCAAAAAGGGGGAAAAGGTAAAACAGTAAAATGGAAGAACAGAATCTGAGGAGGAAACAGATCTGATGGAGTGTCTGAGGGAAAACAAAGTGAGGAAACCGCTTCCTGTCCAGCGACACCTCGCTCCGTCAGCAGCCAGGTGGACGAGTGTGAAGACAGCTTTGAAGGTCCAGCAGAGGCAATCTGTTCCATCCATTTGTCCTTCAGTCCGTGAACGCCGCCTCTTCCACGTTTGTTATTCCAGCTGGCCTTAGCTCGCCCAAAGCTGGGAATCTACTGTCAGGCCATTGTTCTGCCTTCAGATGAGGGAGACGGTCCGTTTCCCTGCAGGACAGAAACCCCAGGGGTCCGACGCAGAGCGCGGAGTAACGTCCCTGCTCCTCGGCCCCTACAGCCGGGGCGGGGTGGGGGGCGGGGAGAGCCGCGGTGCTCCGCCTAGCAGTTGATGGAGGCGCAGTCCGCTTTGGCTTTCCCCGCGGAGCTGATTATCCTCATGAGGCAGTATCCGAACTCCTCCAGGATCAGGCGCTCCGCTTCGGCCTGAGGCTGATGAGTCTGTTCCGCCTTTTTGGCCTGTTCCAGCAGACACTCGCACGTCGCCTCCAGCACCTCCTTTGTGACGAACGTGTACGGCAGCCTGTGAGGGGCGAAAAGGAGACCTCAGTGAGAAAACACACCATCCTTCATGTTGTCAGATGTGAGCAGAGGAGGTGAGATACAGTCATGATGCACACTGACCAAAATCTGAATTCATCAAATGACTCATTGTTCGCTTTGACATTAAGGTGGTTCAAAAACTGCGAAGAGGGACAAAAATCCTCAGTTTGTTTCAGGTCGTCAGTGTGTTTGTCAGATCTGCTGTTCGCTGCTAGAAGTCAAAGAACTTCTCACGTTAAATGATAAAGGTCAGGAGGAAACATTCCTCATCGTAAAAACCTCCAGCTGTTCTGACACTTCTTAAAGAGCTCCTGTAACTTGCTGCCTGTGTTGCAGTACCTCCCGCCTCCACTGGAGATGACAGGCGTCGTCCGCATGAGCAGGTCTGAGATCTGTGACGACAGCTTGGTCTTGGCTGCCGTCTGCTGCTGAACTCTCACTTCTGCTGCGTCGGCCAGGTGCATCAGCGTCTTCCTCTCTGGGCTCTCCTCGAAGTTCTTACAGCCGATGCACTTACAAATGGACGAGCACATGATCTTCGCCTGCAGGGTGAAACGAAGGACACGTGTGAACGTCAACAACTTATTTAATCAGCTACATGAAAGCAGGCGGCGGGAGGGAGAGCCCACCTCGTAGCACTCGCAGTAGTTCTTCAGGCAGCCGGAGCGCTTGCAGTTGCAGCCTTTGCTGTGTCGCCGGTCTGATTCGCCCTCTTTGCCTTTCCCAATCTTAGGTTTGAAGGCCTCTGGGTTCCGGTCCAGACACGTCTGTGAAAAAGACATTTTCAGCTCGATTCATCTGTCTGACAAAGCCGCTCAGTCCAGTGACACAGCTCACCAACCTCCATCTTACCTTTATGGCTTTCTGACGTTCTGTTTCATGTTCCAGGTTGTTGAAGCAGTTGTTGCAGTTACAGTTGTTGCAGAATTCTCCGTTTGCAAAGCAGTCGCAGTATCTAAGAGAAGAAGAACAGAGCTGCATTTAATGACCTGCCTGAATAAGACCGTGAGCTCGCAGCTAGCAGCCTGAATCTCAGTGCTCAGAAGTGGACTGACGTGTTATGAGATCAGGCTCTCTCTCCACACTTTGTCAAACAAACAACAACAAACAGCTTCAAGCCGGCGTCACACTTACAGTTTGAGACACTGTGACTTGGTGCAGTTGCACGGCTTCCTCGGTCTGGAGGTCGTTTCTGCTGTCGACAAGCTGCGAGACAGTGAAAAGAAAACAGAGCACATCCGACAATCACTCCATATCACCAAGCACAGCTTCGAAAGCAGCCTGAAAATATTACTTTAACACCGGCTGAAATGTGTGTTCAGTCAAACAAACAATCCATTCATTACTTTCATTTACAGTTTGTTCAATAAATTCAACTCCTGTCCCTCCTCACCCATTATGTGGCAGTTTGGCCTGAGTCTGGATCCCAGTGGACGCAGGGAAGCCCGAGCTGCTGGCGAGCGTCACAAACGGTGACTGCTGGAGCTGCAGGAGACGAAAACAGCACACAAGGAATGAAGCACAGGAATATTTTGTATCTGCATTTGTGCAGAACGTTCTTGAATGAACGCCGCGAACCTGTGTGACATATTGTGCTGGTACGACTGCATAGCCCACGTTCCCGCCTCCTGGTGCTGGTGCCAGAACGGTGCCTGGAGGGAGGTTGGTGAAGTTGGGCTGGATCTGGGGGAGCGGAGTCGCGGGCATGATCAGGCGCTGCTGGGTCTGAGTGGAGGTTACGACTGCTGCCGACGTCAAAGGCTTCGGTGCCACCTGAGAGGAACACGACCCATGAAGGCAGCTCCAGAGACGTTTCACAGAAAGCTCTGTTTGAATCAGACGGCGCTCAGAGGCGTTACCTGTTTGATGGTCTGTGCTGGGACGATCGGGACGGACATCCTGACCGCTCCCGTACTCACCACCATGGGTTTAGCTGCAGGACATTCAGCATCATGAGCTACAGAAGTTCAATCTGGGTTTGTTATCAGAAAAACTCAGCTATGAAATCGTGTGTCTGAGGGTCACCTGTCTGTATGGAGCTGGTGCTGGGACCACTGGGCTGGCCCGTGCTGCTCGCGGTGGTTGCTGTGACGAGGCGGACGTACTGGAACCGGTTCCCTGACACCTGGATCTGCTGCACATTTGGCTGGGTCGCCAGCGGGATGATGGTCTTGAACTGGGAGCCACCCACTCCTCCCACAGCCACAGACTGCACTGGTTTAATATTCTGGAAACAACAGGAGACGGAAGGATGAATCGACTTCACATGAAGGGACCACGAAGCAGCACGCAGACCAACTATCAGTGGAGTGAGAAGACTCACAGGTGAAGTCTAACGAGCAGAGAATCTGTTTTTTCACGTCTTTAATTAGGCTGCATCGTTTAATGCATTAGTCACGGAGCGCCCACGACACCAGGGTTTCCCATACATTCAGGTATCTGTGGCAGCCCGCCACCACGCCAACACTGCCCGCCACATATTGATTTTCTATTTTTGGAGCTGCACAAGTGTTTCTCTCACAGACAAACAGAGTAAACTCTAAAATAATGTGGACAACTCAGCAGAAGTCAAATACTCCACTAGAAACTGGGTCACGTATTCTTTCAAATATCTTCAACAGATAAATCAAACATTTTCTGACATTTTCTAAACCAAATGAAGAATCTATTAATTTGAGAAAACTATTGACAGATTAATCTATAAAAAAGGTAGTTACATCTCTGCTTACCATGAAGGTAGAAAAAGGTGTTTTAATGTGCTTCTCCTGTCATGCTGACACACTGTCTGCAGGACGAAGTGTCCTCTGAACTAAAGGCCATCCCTGCACGCTTCACTGTTGACAGAATAAATCATCAGAGCAGACGATAAGCCGGCTCCGCGCCTTCATCTCACCTGTGTCGTGGTCTGGCTGGTGGCCACCTTGACTGGAGATGCAGACGTGGACTGCTGGACCGTGAGGATCTGCTGGCCGAGTGCTACATTAACAGGAAGCGCCACGGACTTCTGGGAGGTGTTGGAGGTCGGGGAGGCGACAGACACCACAGTCACCTGACAGATAACAAAGGAGAGTGCAGTTTGATCAGTCACAGCTACTGAGCTGATAGATATCTCCTATTCATATCATATCGATGTTTGAACCACACATATCAGCAAACAACCTGCTTAAATATGGGCAACATAATGAAGAAGTATCCCTTCACGTGTTGGCAGAAACTGAATAAATACTGAAATGCGGCCGTGGATATTTTGACCTGTCAAACACAGGTGTACATAATAACATGGCTGATTGCTGTGTTCTGTGAAGGCAGCTCCAGAGCTCTGGGATCATCTTTACTGACCCACAGGCACTCTGAAACAGAACATCATTAATGACACCTGTGCTCTTCTGCTATAACAAGTCAACAGGTTGTGACCATCTGAGGGAAGGATGTGGATATTTCTCAGCACCGGCAGCTTGTCAGTGAAAGTGAAGTAAGAGGGAAACATTGCACCAACATAACAGAAAAAAAGAGAAAAGAATCCTTTATTTGGTAAATGAGGAACAGCGAGTAGACGTTACCTTGCTGGGAGTCTTAAGGGGTGAAATAGCAATCTTTTTGCCGGGGAGACTTTGTATACTAGTGTTGTGGGGCTCAGAGAGAGTAATGGTCCTCGGCGGCATCACTGGGGAATTCTGTGTCAGGACCCGTCCTTCGGCACAAGAAGGAGAAAATGTTAATTATGACAGAAACAGAACTTTGTGGTCTTAACTGAAAAAACAATCACACTGCAAATAAACGTACCTGCAATAACAGGAGACACTGACGTCTGAGGACTCAGACCTTTGTTGTTCACAGTTTTTGTGATGATAAACTTGATTGGTGCAGCTGAGGATGTTGGTGTTTTCTTGGCAATCTGTGGAGATATTCAGTAAGAACGATGAGTATTCACTTCACACATTCACCATCTGCAGGTTATACTGCGTTTATTCTAATTAGTTCTAGTTGTTTTGTTGTTTTCATCTCATCTGTATGCCACACTTGTTTACACACCAACATTCTCTGTAAGCTGTGTAGATTGTAATGATATGACTCCTGTGGCTAAGGCTTAATATTTAATGGAAATGGGTCACATCTGGCCAACGCCTGATCCACTTAATAATACACTGGATGGTACCAGCAGCACCGGAGTGTCTGATCTGTGCTTCGCTAATTTCTTGACCTGATAAGTCACTTTAATTTAGAGAGAGATTAATGAATATTCAGGGACCTGTGAGGGCCGCCATCGCTCACAGCTGGGACAGTCAAGTACCCCATCTTTTAATATTCAGATATTAGTAAGCACAGCAGTACTTGTGCTGACAGTAAACACACACATGAACATGACTTCAGCACAGATCATGATGTAGTACTTCGTGTTAAGGACTATTAAACGCCAAATCCAAAACACAGGATTGAAGCTGCTGTGTTCCAAACAGACAGCTGTTCTTTCAGTGCACACATTAGACACAAAAACAGGTGTGCTGACACTGGACAGTCAGGTGTGTGCATGTCCTCTCCGAGGTTACAGTGACACAGACGTATTCTGTCTCTTCTGAGAAGCAAACAAACCATTGATTTTGGCTTTATCTACCTATCCAGCAGGAGAGCGACCTCAGCAAATGAAACAGCCGTCTAATGTGAGCTTAATGTTTACTTGCTGGACAGCCCATTGAACACTCAAACACTGAAATCCAGTCTAAAAAAGCCAGTCAGGTTTGTATTTCAATAGTTTAGTCAGTGAATAGTTTGTAAACAGTGTGTGCGGTCTTACTGGTAAAAGCTAGAATTTAACACTAACATGGCAAACAACCAGAGAGCTCCAATATTAAATTGTCAAATAATATCAACTTCCTGAAATATTGTACTATAACAAAAACAACCGATGTTACCTGTACAGTCTTCAGCTGCTGGGCCTGTAATGTGGTCACCTGGCTGCTGGCACTTCCCACCACTGGCTTCAGCTCCGACCTCCCACCAATAGTCACCACTTTAAACTGTGGAGCTTGAGATTTGGTGTCTCCTGAGGTCTGTGAAACGCCAGGCTTGCTGCCTGTGTGGGGTAACTGCAGCACGATAGGCTGCCCCGACTTTCCTATTGCTGTGACCAAAAGTTTTTGTCCTTCCTGCTTGATGACCTGGGGCTGATTACCTGCAGACTTTGCTGCCTCTGTGGCTTGAGATGAGGCCACTTTGTTGAGAATGATCTGGTGGTTTGCAGCAGAGATGGTGAACGGAGCCGTGAGCTTCTGTAACCCACTGGTGGTGACAGTAGTCCCAGTCATACTGTCTGTGGTTTTGGTCGTGGCTGTGGAAGTAGCCGTGGATGGTTTGAGGGCAAGAAGGGGTGAGGATGTGCTGGACATTGAGATAGGAAGCTGACTTCCAGCGCTGATGCTGAATGTGGAGTCTGTGGGGGTGGAGGTGGTCAGAGTCTGAGTAAGTTCTGTCGAAGTAGCATCTGAGCAGAGGCTCAAATTTTCTGAGGCCGCAGGCGTATCTGTTTCCATTGGGACTGATGTGTCATCACTGGGCTCTGACTGGGCCGCCGTGCCGTCGGGTTGGGAGTGAGGGATGTCCTCGATGGCCTCGGTATCCATGATCTCATCAGGAAGGAGGCTGTTGAGCTCTGGTGACACCACATCCATGCTTGCAAACTCTCAGCTCTCTGTTAATCCCAAAAGAACAATGCAATCATTTTACAGTGTCACTGCAAAATGAGTCATAGATATGCGCATTTTTCAACCGACTACATAAATCATATCATAAAACACTGGAAGCTTTTGAGAAATATTTTAACAAGATTTAGGAAAAATACACATCTACTGCACTAAATACATCACATTCAGGGAAAATTCTGACAATATGTAGACTACTTTGCACACAGTAATGCAATTAATTGCTAGAAACATGATGTGCAATTCAAAAATGTGCTTTCTGATGTACCGTTCTGCAAAATTAATAAACACGCATAATTAGACAATAATGCAAGAAAACAAACAAACAAGCAAGGCAGTTAAAGCTAACGAGTAAGCCGTCAAAAATATTAACTTTAGGCCAGTTAATTAGTTACCAATCATCACGTGGGATGTAATCAATGAGGGGGTGCACAGGAGTCACGTTCGAGCTCTGATTTTGACAGAGCCTGACAGCTGATGCTGGGTTAGCTAGGCCGCACCGACCATCACAGGCTGCACTCTGCTCAGCATTAATCCACTGAAACGCACATATGAACCATACCCACCCCGACCCATACACACTCACACTCACACTCACACACACTCACACACACACACACACACACACACACACACAGCTAACTACTCTGACTGCTTTCACGTCCGCAGATGAAACTGTGCTGAGCCGCACTCATTTACGTAAAAACACCCGCAGAAGTGCTCCCAGCCGGGGCAAAGCGCGAGAAAAGGCGACAAGCTGTTTGCTGGCTGCGTTACTATTTCAGGCCCGGGTTGGATTTCGAAAGATCCGCCATTTTTACATCGTCATCAACTCTGTTAGCTCTGCGGCTAACACTGAGCTACTGACAATGAGGGAATGCAATTACTGTTATTTACGTTAAGCTAAGACACTTCACTGCAACAATGCCCCGCAAAACAGAGCAGCTACACCACAGCTGAAGATGGGAAGTTACTTGCTGGTAACTGTGTGCTACTAGCAAGTCACAAACTCTTTTAGCAGGTCAACGTAAACAATGCTAGCTTTCAATAATTCCTCCTGTCACTTGAGACATCTATCTGGATTACAACATTTTAGCCAGACGATGCGCTTAAAGCCAATATCCCGGATAGATTTACCTAACGGACAGTGGAGCATGAGCTGTGGGGCTGTGAGTCAAGTTAGCTTGGCCTAACCAGTTATAACTCACGTTAAATTACACATTTTAGTTGAACGTCAAGTAAAATCTATTTTTGACGCGTTCAAGGTACACATACAATAAACCAGGAAAACGTCAGGTACAACACCGGGTTTTCAGTTAATAATAAAGAAACAGCTAACAGTAACCGCTAACTTGTGCGCTTATAATTTTAGATGGCAAACACAGAAGAAACAGTTACTGCAGAAGTCGCTTTACGATCCCATCAAAACAACTCAATACACGTCTCGGTGTTCAGCTAAGTTAGCCTTCACTTTTCATTTGCGAACGCAGTAACTTCACTTAGCAGGCGGTTCACATGATATTTGTACTGTTATTAAACTGTCTGTTAGTACACACCAAACTTTGTCTCACGCTGGATACTATAACTGATCAGTTCCAGGGAATATCGTAGCCCCTGTGCTCTCCATTGCCTTAACCATCGTTATCATCATCATCAGCCTCATCAAGCCAGCCCAGCGGGCAGGACAACTGTACTAGCAAACTTGCTGAAGCTGCTAACCCAAGCTAGCTAGCATAACATTCTCAACATGGAACACTTTCTTAAGTGTGCGGCTTTCGACTGAATGCCGTGTAGCGAGCACGAGAACGGGCCAACACATGGGGATGCTTACCCGAGGTATTTACGCTGGGCAACGTTTCCAGATAAAACGAGGAAAGCAAAAGGCGATTGTTCAAAATACCGCGCCGAGCGCCATTCCTCCCTGACATTTCACAAGTCGACCACGCCCTCCGCGCCCTACGTCACTGCTGCGTAATTCTTAAAGGCGCAGCGCAACCCTGTCAACAACTTTACCTGTATTTTAATAAAAACAAATAAAAACTTCAGTTTTCCTAATTTATGTATGTTTATTTGGTGAAAGTAAAGAAAACAAACAAAAATAGAACCTGGGGTAATTCAAACAGTAATTTACTGGAGAGCTTTGTACATTTGATGATGTCAGTCAAAATTTACTAAGATAAATCTATGAAAAGGTGGAAGAGATACGGTAAACTCTACAAAAAATAACAAAAGGAAAAATTAAGAAACAAATTATACGTGGAAAGGAGGAAAGAAAGAAGGAACGGGAAAATCTACATTAAGTATTAAAAGTAACAGAACTTGATGAAGAAAAACACAATAGTACATTATATGATAAAATTCTTATTAATCAATGAATGTGTGTTGATGTGGAGCTTACTTTGAAATGTTTTGTGTAGGCCTGCAGCTCATGATTATTTTCATTTTGATTAATCGGCATGACACTTACTTACATGAAACTTGCAATTACCCACAGCCCAAAGTGACACTTTCACAATGTTTGTTTTTTCCAAATAATAGTGCAAACCTAAAAAAATCATTGAAGAATATTTAAGATTATTAAAATAGTTAAAGGGAGAGGCAGAAAATACTTGCATTTGAGAAGCTGGAAGAATGAAATGTGCATAAATGATGATCAGAATAGCTGCCAATTATTTTATTTTTATTTTTTTCAATTGATTAATCGACTAATCATTTCAGTTGTACCTGAACATTTTCATGTTTCGTGGCAAATATCTTCTTGTAAAGTAACTAAAGCTATCAGCTATATGTGCCTATATATAAAGTACACTATCTCCCTCTGGTTTGGAGTGTACACGTGTAAAGTGAGTAGTATCATTAGTGAAGATTCTGTCTTTGTAAAACAGTCATTTCTACTGATATTCCCATGCGCGCTCCCGCGTTGGGCACGCTCTCGTCGTGCACCCGTCGTCTCGGCGCGCGTCATCGCTGGTGGTTGGAGGACCAACGAGCTCCGCGCGCCGCACACGCAGACCGGAAGTCTCGTTCCCCTCTTGGCAGAGGAAGCCACTGTTGTTGACACTTCGACGGGCGACAATGGCAACCGAAGTGAGACAGGAGCTTGCACAGCTGATGAATTCGAGTGGATCCCATAAAGATCTTGCTGCCAAGTATGTAACGCTAAGTTTTAAAAAAATAATCTTGCTAATAGCAGCCAAAGACTTTTTCAAATTGAGAAAGAAACCGCTCCGCTAGCGGTTAGCTAGCAAGGAGATAGCTGTGATAGACCAAGCTAAGCTATGTTAGCTACGTAGCTACATTAGCAATACATTCAGCAAGGTAAACTCTTATTTGATTGAAAAAACAAAACGTAATTGTCTGCCAAAGCACTTTGTTGAACAGATATTATGAAACAGATTCTCGTTCAAGCGGCATAAAAGCGGCGTGGTTAGCATTGACGTTACTGATGTCTCTTTTAGCAAAGTAATATCTCTATAACAGCTAATATGTAACGTTATCAGTCACTCAGCTGGTGCTGGACACAACGCAGCTTTAACTGTTTGAACCTGCTTTTGTCGCGACACTCCTCGTTGAACAAGAAATCTCCGTTTCACAAATGTTAACACTTCTGCTGCCGTTTCACAATATAGTTCTCTATATTGACTTTTTGTTTCCATTTTAATTAGAGCCAAATAAAATACGACTTTTAATGCCCGTTAAGCTTCATATTCACACAGTTTGGACTAAGTTGTGTGTTTGTTTTGTAGATATCGCCAAATTTTGGACAAGGCCATTCAGTTTACAGATGCGGATCAACTGGAATCCTTGAAGGCCTTTGTTGAAGCAAGTATGCTGAGCCTGTACTCTTTTAACGCGATCAGCATTTCCTACATGCTAACTACATCTCAGCTGAAACAGGGTGTTTTTTGATATCTCTTCTTTTTCAGTGGTCAATGAAAATGTTAGTCTTGTCATCTCGAGACAGCTGCTCACAGATTTCTGCACACATTTGCCCAACTTGCCTGACGCCACAGCTAAAGCAGTGTATCACTTCACCCTGGAGAAGATTCAGCCGAGGGTCATCTCCTTTGAGGAACAGGTAGATGCCCGCACACTCTCGTGGCCCTGATGTGTGTTTGCTGTCGATCATTTGGTCAGTTAAACTTCAGTATTGTTATTGAAATGCACAATTAAATAATGTTCTTACACATCTGCAGGTAGCCTCAATCAGACAGCACTTAGCAACCATTTATGAAAAGGAGGGAGACTGGAGAAATGCTGCTCAGGTTTTAGTTGGTATTCCCCTGGAAACCGGACAGAAGTAAGTAAACTACTAGCAGATTTATGTCCTGAGCTTTAATATATGTGCTATTTCCAGGTCTTTACGTTCCTTTTTATTTCCTCTCTTAGGCAATACAATGTTGACTATAAGTTGGACACGTACCTGAAAATTGCCCGACTCTACTTGGAGGATGATGATCCAGTGCAGGCAGAGGCCTACATCAACAGAGCCTCACTGCTGCAGAATGAGTCCTCCAACGAACAGCTGCAGATTCACTATAAGGTACGCCATCCCTCAGTGATTCATCCACAGGATGTTTCAGCAGGACTGTTACGACTGAATGCAAACAGAGACCTGAAATTAAACATTATGGGGACTCTGCAGTAAACAGTGTCTGTAGTCGCTTGGATCAGGCTTTCATGGTGTTTTCCTTCTTAGGTGTGCTACGCCAGAGTCCTTGACTTCAGGAGGAAGTTCATCGAAGCTGCTCAAAGATACAACGAGCTGTCGTACAAATCAATTGTCCATGAGAGTGAACGTCTGGAGGCACTGAAACATGCCCTGAACTGCACCATACTGGCCTCTGCAGGTATCACCTGAACTAAATGTTTCAGACCACATTTTCAAAGACAATCTAAACGACACACTTCACAATAGTTCAGACACGTGTCTTATACCAAAAACATTGTCATTTGTTTCAGGCCAGCAGCGCTCCCGTATGTTGGCCACCCTCTTTAAGGATGAGCGCTGTCAGCAGCTGGCCACTTATGGTATTCTGGAGAAGATGTACCTGGACCGTATTATCAGAGGAAACCAGTTGCAGGAGTTTGCTGCCATGCTGATGCCTCATCAGAAAGCCACCACAGCGGATGGTGAGTGAGATAATTAGCTTTACATGGCTTAAAGTGCGAAGTTGTTGGATCTGACAGATTGACAGCGTCACTTCGTCAACTGATGATAGTTGATATAGTTGATGTATTTGATAAAAGTTCAGTACTCTCTGACGTAACATTTAATGATGGCTGAAGGTGTTTCATGCTGTCTGGGACCGTGTAGAGGTTTGTGATGAGTAATCGACCTTGTGTTTTCTCCCTTGAAGGCTCCAGCATCCTCGACAGAGCTGTGATTGAACACAACCTCCTGTCTGCTAGCAAACTGTACAACAACATCACTTTTGAAGAACTAGGAGCACTATTGGAAATCCCCCCAGCGAAGGTGAGACCCAGACTGGATAAATACGTTTTTAATTTTGGAAGAGACTGGATCTCAGAAGCCACTATTAAAGCAGCCGGCTCAAAGCAGTTCATCTTCTTCGTCCTCCTTCAGCGCGTTTTTTTATTCAGCTCTATGAGGAGCTGATTGGATCCAAAAATTCATTGTCTGAATATATTCAATATCCTCTTTACTTTCACATTTCAGTGCAGCTGTTTTTTTTCCCCATAACGTATGCTGAGATGTTTTCTTTCGTTGTCTTCAGGCTGAGAAAATTGCTTCGCAGATGATCACTGAAGGACGCATGAACGGCTTCATCGACCAGATCGATGGCATCGTACACTTTGAGAGTGAGTAACGACAGCCCATGTGTTTTTACAGGACTCACCAGTCCCTGTTCCTGAATCAGAGACCAGTTTCACGGTTTCACTTTTCACGCCACGTTCAGTTTGGCACACTGAGGCTGGAAGAGCCCTGATTTTATTGAAACTACACGTTCAGGAGGAAGCACACACTTACAAATAATCGATTTAGCTGCTAATTATTAAGCTGAATTCAGCATAAAAATGAAAGCTTGTTAAAGCTGCCTTCTCTTCTGCTATTTTGTATGGACTTAAAGCTTGAACCCTGCATGACCCCTCCCCTCTGCTCCGTGTAAACACAGCCTGCAGCTCATTGGACCTGTCAGTGAGTTTTTGTCACGTGACTGTTGGTCTTTTCAGGGTTATTGTATGTTGTTTATCAAGATATTTGACCCAATAAACTATCGGTGGCCTGTAGGGGGCAGCGTCTCCAAGCAGGAATGACCAGATGGAGCTTAAATCGCCCTCCCTGCTTCTGGAAAGAGGCAGTGCTGAGACACAGCAAAGCCAGCGTCCATGACAGTCACACACACAGTTTGATGTTCATGTCGTGAAGTTGGAACGTGTTTGATGGATTCCGACCCTCTTTTCTTTATCTCTGGCAGCCCGTGAACCCCTTCCCACATGGGACAAACAGATCCAGTCTCTGTGTTTTCAAGTCAACAACCTCTTAGAAAAGATCCGTCAGGCGGCTCCAGAGTGGGCTGCGCAGGCGGTGGAAACCCAGATGACCCAGTAAACATCCCCATCCCTCCCAAAAATCCCCAAACTGCTCCGCCTGCCCCAAAGTGTCACCTTCCTGCTCACAAATGTCACCACTTCAGTCCCAGTGACGAACACGCCCAAGGAGAGAAGCCTCTGCTATCACCATCACTTGTTTCAGAGAACACTGTTTCTTTTCTTTTGCCCACAGGGAAATCAGTTCAATGTGAATATTTCAGATGTCTGGCAGAGATGTAATCACAGGAGGGACATAATGTAACATGTAGGTGTGACTTCACATTAATCACTTGGCATTTTAAACATTTGGATATGTTCGTTCAAATAGTTGACATGTAATGAGGTCAAAAGAAGAGAAAAATAAGAACAACTGGTCTGTTTGATCTTTGGTTTTCCAGCACGTTCTCGTGTTTTTAGCTTAGCTTAACGACAAGTGGGTTTTAATTTATTCATGCGAACCTTCTCCGTCTACATTCACGAAATTTCCGCAAAGAGAATTAAATTCAAAGCCGAGAGGAAGCGCTCAGCGTCATGATCATATCATTTAAGTTTATTTTGTGTGTCAGTAACAATTCATTGAAATGTCATCAGAGTTTAAATTAGCATACGTACAACAAAGCAGCTTTCATTACAGTACAAATGTGGAACTGTACGTCATAGCTGTAAAGAATGAGGCCAGTGTAATATCATACTTCACTGAAGTTTCCTGAAGAGACCAAAACCAATGAATGAATGAAACGTGCTGATAAGTATCGTCTGTGAAGCCAAATCCTGGTAAAAGGAAGCGTATACCTGCATGCCATAGAGCCCAAAAAACTAATGGAAAGCCGCTAATATTAATGTTCTGTGACACATATGAGGCACATTAACATGTCTGCTTCAACACTATGAGCACATGAAATGTAGTTTATTCCTGTCAGAGCTGCAGAGTTTAAACAGGGAGGAGGATCAGTGGTATCACAGCTACGCACGACAACTCCAACACACACAAACAATATCTGTTAGCAGCTCAGGTCATTGTTGGTTTTCGTCTTTTCAAAGGATTTTTTTTCTGATGATAAAAACGCGATAACACTTCAATTTAGATGTCAGTAAAAAAGACAAAGACAATGCAAAGAGTCTGCAGCCACGTTTGCAGCTACGCGAGGCCGTACTTAAGAGATGAACTGAAAAAATGCTAATGGTAGCATGCACAGACACTCACAGTGACCAGGAGCCAGTGAACATCTGTACAAAATGTTGTGCCAATCCATCCCATAGTGATTGAAGTATTTCATTCTGGACTAAAGATCTTGGACTGTCAGACCTTCAACTGTAGTGTGACTGATAAAAAATGTTTTAATACCACAGTGCCGAGAAATATCCAAGAGATCCACAATTGAGTAGAGGGAACATAAACAAGGCAACACCTCAATTAATTCAAATTAAAAAGTTTTTATTAACAGACATTTAGTAACCAGATGACAAGTTAATCAGGATCCATTTCATC